>NW_025962322.1:0-7132 GCF_017589495.1 Alosa alosa
TGGCTGTTGCAATTGATATCAGTGGTTAATATGAGTGCCCTCAGTAAACAGAGCAACACAAAGACAGCAAACAGTTAGAAACAGTCATAATTGGCTTCTTAAGAAATCGTGACGCACCGCGACGCGCATGTTCGCCGATCAGCGATTGCACTGACACAGGCTACGGTAAAATTAACGGGAGACCACGGTGGTCAATTCACTAAGCAGGATTAGAACCTGTGACGCTGGCACAATGCTTCAAGTGCTTTGCACAGAGACTAGTCCATTATGCTATGGGATCGCTGTTTAATGTAGTGCTTTCGTGTTCTATCAATTATGACAGTGTCATTGGACGCTGGCGTGGCGTTTGTAAACCAAAGGCCCTCCTTCTCGTAAAAAATGATTTTTTTATTTCTCTGGCTGTTGCAATTGATATCAGTGGTTAATATGAGTGCCCTCAGTAAACAGCGCAACAAAAGACAGCAAACAGTTAGAAACAGTAAGCGCGGTGGCTTCTTAAGAGATCGCGACGCGTGCTGCGCATACGCATGTTCTCACGATCAGCGCATTGCACTGTCACAGGCTACCGGTAAAATTAACGGGAGAACGCGGTGGTCAATTCACTAAGCAGGATTAGAACCTGTGACGCTGGCACAATGCTTCAAGTGCTTTGCACAGAGACTACTCCATTATGCTATGGGATGCGCTGTTTAATGTAGTGCTTCGGTGTTCTATCAATTATGACAGTCGTGGCGGCTGGCTGTAGCGTTTTGTAAACCAAAGGCCCTCCTTCACCGTAAAAATGATTTTTATTTCTCTGGCTGTTGCAATTGATATCAGTGGTTAATATGAGTGCCCTCAGTAAACAGCGCAACAAAAAGACAGCAAACAGTTAGGCGATCAGCGATTGCACTGACACAGGCTACCGGTAAAATTAACGGGAGACCGCGGTGGTCAATTCACTAAGCAGGATTAGAACCTGTGACGCTGGCACAATGCTTCAAGTGCTTTGTACAGAGACTACTCCATTATGCTATGGGATCGCTGTTTAATGTAGTGCTTGGTGTTCTATCAATTATGACAGTCTCGTGACGCTGGCCGTAGCGTTTGTAAACCAAAGGCCCTCCTTCGTAAAAAATGATTTTTATTTCTCTGGCTGTTGCAATTGATATCAGTGGTTAATATGAGTGCCCTCAGTAAAAAAAAAAAAAAAAAGACAGCAAACAGTTAGAAACAGTGCGCTAATTGGCTTCTTAAGAGATCGCTGCGCCGCGCCGCGACGCGATGTTCTCGCGATCAGCGATTGCACTGACACAGGCTACCAGACACTGGTAAAATTAACGGGGAGACCGCGGTGGTCAATTCAGAAAGCAGGATTAGAACCTCTGAGGCTGGCACAATGCTTCAAGTGCTTTGCACAGCCGACTACTCCATTATGCTATGGGATCGCTGTTTTAATGTAGTGCTTCGGTGTTCTATCAATTATGACGGTCGTGGACGCTGGCGTGGCGTTTGTAAACCAAAGGCCCTCCTCGTAAAAAATGATTTTTATTTCTCTGGCTGTTGCAATTGATATCAGTGGTTAATATGAGTGCCCTCAGTAAACAGCGCAACACAAAGACAGCAAACAGTTAGAAACAGTGCGAATTGGCTTCTTAAGAAATCGCCGACGCGACGACGCATGTTCGCGATCAGACATTGCACTGACACAGGCTACCGGTAAAATTAACGGGAGACCGCGGTGGTCAATTCACTAAGCAGGATTAGAACCTGTGACGCTGGCACAATGCTTCAAGTGCTTTGCACAGAGACTAGTCCATTATGCTATGGGATCGCTGTTTAATGTAGTAACCGGTGTTCTATCAATTATGACAGTCTCGTGGCGCTGGCGTAGCGTTTGTAAACCAAAGGCCCCTCCTTTTAAAAAAAATGATTTTTATTTCTCTGGCTGTTGCAATTGATATCAGTGGTTAATATGAGTGCCCTCAGTAAACAGCGCAACAAAAGACAGCAAACAGTTAGAAACAGTAACGCCAATTGGCTTCTTAAGAGATGCGCGACGCACCACGCGCCGCGCGATGTTCTCAGCGATCAGCGATTGCACTGACACAGGCTACGGGTAAAATTAGCGGAGACCAGCGGTGGTCAATTCACTAAGCAGGATTAGAACCTGTGACGCTGGCACAATGCTTCAAGTGCTTTGCACAGAGACTACTCCATTATGCTATGGGATCGCTGTTTAATGTAGTGCTTTCGGTGTTCTATCAATTATGACAGTCTGGCGGTGGCTGGCTGTGGCGTTTGTAAACCAAAGGCCCTCCTTCAAAAAAATGATTTTTATTTCTCTGGCTGTTGCAATTGATATCAGTGGTTAATATGGAGTGCCCTCAGTAAACAGCGCCAACAAAAAGACAGCAAACAGTTAGAAACAGTCACGCATTGGCTTCTTGTACAGATCGCATCGCGACCCACGCGTATGTTCGCGATCAGCGATTGCACTGACACAGGCTACCGGTAAAATTAACGCGGGGAGACCCTGGTGGTCAATTCACTAAGCAGGATTAGAACCTGTGGCGCTGGCACAATGCTTCAAGTGCTTTGCACAGCGACTACTCCATTATGCTATGGGATCGGCTGTTTAATGTAGTGCTAGGTGTTCTATCAATTATGACAGTGTCATTGCGCTGGCGTGGCGTTTGTAAACCAAAGGCCCTCCTTCTCGTAAAAATGATTTTTATTTCTCTGGCTGTTGCAATAGATATCAGTGGTTAATATGAGTGCCCTCAGTAAACGGCGCCAACAAAAGACGGCAAACAGTTAGAAACAGTAGCGCCAATTGGCTTCTTAAAGATAGCATACTTACGCGCATGCCTCCATGTTTAGCGATCAGCGGTGCACTGACAAAGGGCTAATGGACACGGTAAAATTAACGGGGAGACAGCGGTGGTCCCGCGTCCACGAAGCGGTTAGAACCTGTGGCGCTGGCACAATGCTTCAAGTGCTTTGCACAGCGACTACTCCATTATGCTATGGGATAAACATTTTAATGTAGTGCTCGGTGTTCTATCGAATTTTGACAGTCTCGTGGCGGCTGGCCGTGGCGTTTGTAAACAAAGGCCCTCTTCGTAAAAAAATGATTTTATTTCTCTGGCTGTTACGAATTGATATCAGTGGTTAATATGAGTGCCCTCAGTAAACAAGCAACAAAAGACAGCAAACAGGTTAGAAACAGATGCGCAATTGGCCCTTCTTAAAGAGATCGCCTGCCTGCGCATGCGCATGTTCTCCGTTCGCGATCAGCGTTGCACTGACACAGGCTAATGGACACCGGTAAAATTAACGGGGAGACCACGGTGGTCACGTCAGGAAGCAGGTTAGAACCTGTGGCGGCTGGCAATGCTTCCAAGTGCTTTGTACAGCGACTACTCCATTATGCTGTGGGATGCGCTGTTTTAATGTAGTGCTCGGTGTTCTATCAATTATGACAGTCTCATGGCGCTGGCGTAGCGTTTGTAAACCAAAGGCCCTCCCCTTCTCATAAAATGATTTTTATTTCTCTGGCTGTTGCAATAGATATCAGTGGTTAATATGAGTGCCCTCAGTAAACAGCGCAACAAAAGACCAGCAAACAGTTAAGAAACAGTCAACGCCAATTGTGGCTTCTTAAAGTCGCGCACATACGCCGCGCTATGTTCACCAGCGATCGCTGATTACACTGACACAAACTACCAGACACTGGTAAAATAGCGGGGAGACCCGCGGTGGTCAGGATTAGAATCTCTGAGGCTGGCACAATGCTTCAAGTGCTTTGCACAGCGACTACTCCATTATGCTATGGGATCGCTGTTTTAATGCTTAGTGCTTGCGTGTTCTATCAGTGCTGGCAGTCACCATTGGCGCTGGCCGTAGCGTTTGTAAACAAAAGGCCCTCCTGCGTAAAAATGATTTTTATTTCTCTGAAACAATTTTGAGTGATATCAGTGGTTAATACTTAGTGCCTCAGTAAACAGCGCAACAAAAGACAGCAAACAGTTAGAACAGTCACGCACTGGTTTATAAGAGATCGCGACGATGCTCTCGAACAGCCATTGCACTGACACAGGCTACCGTAAAATTAACGGGAGACCACGGTGTCAATTCACCACAGGATTAGAACTCGTGACGCCAGCACAATGCTTCGCGCTTTTGCACAGAGACTAGTCCATTATGCTATGGGATCGCTGTTTAATGTAGTGCTCGTGTCTCATCAATTAATATGAGGTGTCGACGCCAACAAGAGCGCTTGTAAACCAAAGGCCTTCCGTAAAATGATTTTATTTCTGGCTGTCGCACCATCAGTGGTTACGAGTGCCCCCAGTAAATACGCCGCAACAAAAAGACAGCAAACAGTTGTCAGTAACGCAATTGGCTTTAAGAGATCGTGACGCACGCACACGACGCATGTTCTCGCGATCACGATTGCACCTGACACAGGCCACGGGTAAAATTAACGGAGACCGCTACAAAATCAATTCACTAAGCAGGATTGAACCTGTGACGCCTGGCACAATGCTTGAAGTGCTTTGCACAGAGACTACTCCATTCTGCTGCGGGATCGCTGTTCAATGTAGTGCTCGTGTTCTATCAATTGGCGAGGCGTCTCGTGACGCTGGTCAGAAGGCTGTAAAACCAAAGGCCCTCCTTCGTAAAAAATGATTTTATTTCTCTGGCTGTTGCAATTGATATCAGTGGTTAATATGAGTGCCCCGTAGTAAACAGCTTAAACAAAAAGACAGCAACAAAGTTAGAAACAGTAACGCACTGTTTTTAAGAGATCGCACGCACGCACGCACGCACGCATGTTCTTTCATCACGATTGCACTGACACAGGCTACCAGACACTGGTAAAACTAACGGGAGACCGCGGTGGTCACGCCGGGTTGGTGATTAGAACCAGAGGCTGGCACAATGCTTCATGCTTTGCACAGCGATCTACTCCATTATGTTAAGGGGATCGCTGTTTAATGTAGTGCTTGGTGTTCTATCAATTATGACAGTCTCGCATCGCCGCCATAGCGTTTGTAAACCAGCCCTCCCTCGTAAAAATGATTTTATTTCTCTGGCTGTTGCAATTGATATCAGTGGTTAACATGAGTGCCCCTGTAAACAATGCAACAAAAAGACAACAGCAAACAGTTAGAAACAGTAACGCAATTGGTTTAAGAGATCGGGAGACGCACGCATCGCGACGCATGTGTTCTCACGATCAGCGACACCCGGACACAGGCTACCGGGTAAATTAACGGAGACCAAGGTGGTCAATTCACCAAGCAGGATTAGAACCTGTGACGCTAAGTAATAATGCTTCAAGTGCTTTGCACAGAGACTACTCCATTAGTGCTAAGTGGGATTGCTGTTAACGTAGTGCTCGTGTTCTATCAATTATGACAGTCTCAGGACGCTGGTCAGAAGGCGAAACCAAAGGCCCTCCTTCTCGAAAAATGATTTTATTTCTCTGGTTGTTGCAATTGGATATCAGTGGTTAATATGAGTGCCCCCAGTAAACAGCGCAACAAAAGACAGCAAACAGTTAGAAACAGTAACGCAATTGGTTTAAGAGATCGCGACGCACGCACGCACGCATGTTCTCGATCAGCCATTGCACTGGACACAGGCTACACCAGACACTGGTAAAACTAACGGGAGACCGCGGTGGTCACGCCGGAAGCAGGATTAGGAACCCTGTGAGGCTGGCACAATGCTTCAGCATGGTACAGCTTTACTACTCCATTATGCTATGGGATCATGGTTTAATGTAGTGCTTGGTGTTCTATCACTATGACAGTCTCGTGACGCCAATAAGAAGGCTAGTAAACCAAAGGCCCTCCTCGTAAAAAATGATTTTATTTCTCTGGCTGTTGCAATTGATATCAGTGGTTAATATGAGTGCCCCTCGCAAACAGCGCAACAAAAGACAGCAAACAAAGAAACAGTAAATCTAATTGGTTTAAGAGATCGCACGACGACGCACGCACGCATGTCTCGCGATTGCGCGATTGCACTGACACAGGCTACGGGTAAAATTAACGGGAGACCGCGTAATAATTCACTAAGCAGGATTAGAACGGTGACGCCAAGGAATGCTTCAAGTGTTTTAACAGAGATCAGTCCATTGTTATGGGATCGCTGTTTAATGTAGTGCCGGTGTTCTATCAATTATGACAGTGTCGACGCTGGCCGTAGCGCTTGTAAACCAAAGGCCCTCCTTCTCGTAAAAATGATTTTTATTTCTCTGGCTGTTGCAATTGATCAGTGGTTAATATGAGTGCCCTCAGCAAACAGCGCAACAAAAGACAGCAAATGTTAGAAACAGTAACGAATTGGTTTCTAAAAGATCGCACGCACGCACGCATGTTCGCGATTGGCCGATTGCACTGACACAGGCTACCAGTAAAATTAACGGGAGACCACGGTGGTCAATTCACTACAGGATTAGAACCCTGCAGACGCCATAATGCTCAAGTGTTTGCACAGACTAGTCCATTGCGCGGCGGATCGCTGTTTAATGGCAGCTCGTGTTTCATCACTATGACAGTCTCGTGACGCTACCGAAGCGCTTAGAAACCAAAGGTCCTCCTCGTGAAAAATGATTTTTTTCTGGCTGTTGCAATTGATATCGCGGTTAATATGAGTGCCCCCCAAACAGCGCAACAAAAGACAGCAAACAGCGTTAGAAACAGTAACGCAATTGGTTTTTAAGAGATCGCGCATCGTTAACACGCGACGATGTTCGCCGATCAGCGCATTGGCACTGACACAGGCTACCAGACACCGGTAAAACTAACGAGACCGCGGTGGTCACGCTGAAGCAGGATTAGAACCTGTGAGGCTGGGTAATGCTTCAAGTGCTTTGCACAGCGACTCACACCATTATGCTGGCGGGATCGCTGTTAATGTAGTGCTTGCGTTCTATCAATTATGACAGTCCGTGACGCTGGGTCAGAGCGCTTGTAAACCAGCGTCTCTCCTCGTAAAAATGATTTTATTTCTGGCTGCTGTAATTGATATCAGTGGTTAATAAGGAGTGCCCTCAATAAACAGCGCAACAAAAGACAGCAAACAGTTAGAAACAGTAACGCAATTGCTTCTAAGAGATCGCACGCACGCACGCATG
>NW_025962322.1:7632-23425 GCF_017589495.1 Alosa alosa
TTTTGCCATAGATCATGCATTTCACATGTCTGGGCAATGAATTAAAAATAATTTGGACAATATCTGACATATTTTTGAAATTTGTCAAAATCTGTCTTTTTCCTGACCAGGACCTTATGTGAAAACTAAGAAAATCTGAAAAGTATAGAAAAAATCAGACAATTTTTTTAATTTTTTCCCATAGTTCATGCATTTCACATGTCTAGACGTGAATTAAAAATAATTTGGACAATATCTAACATATTTTGAAATTTGTTAAATCTGTCTTTTTCCTCATCAGGACCTTATGTGAAAACTAAGAAAATCTGAAAAGTCCGAAAAAAATCAGACAATTTTTTTCACTTTTTGCCATAGTTCATGCATTTCAAATGTCTAGGCGTGAATTAAAAAATAATTTGGACAATATCTAACAGATTTTTTAAATTTGTTAAAAAAATCTGTCTTTCATCTGACGGACCTTATGAAAACTAAGAAAAAATCTGAAAAAAATGAAAAAAAATCAGACAAGTTTTTTTTTTTTTTTTTTCTCATAATTCATGCATTTTTCACATGTCTAGGCGTGAATTAAAAATAATTTGGACAATATCTGACAGATTTTGAAATTTGTCAAAATCTGTCTTTTCTGACCTTGGACCTTATGTGAAAACTAAGAAAATCTGAAAAAGTATGAAAAAAAATCAGACCAATTTTTTTTCACTTTTTTTTCCATAGTTCATGCATTTCACATGTCTAGGCGTGAATTAAAAATAATTTGGACAATATCTGACAGATTTTGAAATTTTGTCAAAAATCTGTCTTTTTCCTGACCCGGACCTTATGTGAAAACTAAGAAAATCTGAAAAGTATGAAAAAAATCAGACAATTTTTTTTCTTTTTTTGCCATAGTTCATGCATTTCACATGTCTAGGCGTGAATTAAAAATAATTTGGACAATATCTAACAGATTTTTGAAATTTGTTAAAATCTGTCTTTTCATCCGGACCTTATGTGAAAACTAAGAAAATCTGAAAAGTCCGAAAAAATCAGACCAATTTTTTTTTTTTTTGCCATAGTTCATGCATTTCACATGTCTAGGCGTGAATTAAAAATAATTTGGACAATATCTGACAGATTTTGAAATTTGTCAAAAATCTGTCTTTTTTCCTGACCCCGGACCTTATGTGAAAACTAAGAAAATCTGAAAAGTATGAAAAAAATCAGACCAATTTTTTTTTCACTTTTTTTCCCATAGTTCATGCATTTCACATGTCTAGACGTGAAATAAAAAATAATTTGGACAATATCTAACATATTTTGAAATTTGTCAAAATCTGTCTCTCTCACCCGGACCTTATGTGAAAACTAAAGAAAATCTGAAAGTCTGAAAAAAAATCAGACAAGTTTTTTCACTTTTTTCCATAGTTCATGCATTTCACATGTCTAGGCGTGAATTAAAAAATAATTTGGACAATATCTGACAGATTTTTGAAATTTGTCAAAAATCTGTCTTTTTTTTCCTGACCCGGACCTTATGTGAAAACTAAGAAAATCTGAAAAGTACGAAAAAATCAGACCAATTTTTTTTTTCACTTTTTCCCATAGTTCATGCATTTCACATGTCTAGGCGTGAAATAAAAATAATTTGGACAATATCTGACATATTTTTAAATTTGTTAAAAATCTCATCTCTCTCATCCTGACCATGTGAAAACTAAGAAAAATCTGAAAAGATCGAAAAAAATCAGACAATTTTTTCACTTTTTTCCCATAGTTCATGCATTTCACATGTCTAGGCGTGAATTAAAAATAATTTGGACAATATCTGACATATTTTGAAATTTGTCAAAATCTGTCTTTTCTGACCCCGGGACCTTATGTGAAAACTAAGAAAATCTGAAAAGTCGAAAAAAAATCAGACCAATTTTTTTTCTTTTTTTGCCATAGTTCATGCATTTCACATGTCTAGGCGTGAAATAAAAAATAATTTGGACAATATCTAACAGATTTTGAAATTTGTTTAAAAATCTGTCTTTCTGACCGGACCTTATGTGAAAACTAAGAAAATCTGAAAAGTACGAAAAAATCAGACCATTTTTTTTTTTTTTTTTTTCCATAGTTCATGCATTTTCACATGTCTAGGCGTGAATTAAAAATAATTTGGACAATATCTGACAGATTTTGAAATTTGTCAAAATCTTCTTTTTTCCTGACCCCGGACCTTATGTGAAAACCAGAAAATCTGAAAAGTATGAAAAAAATCAGACCAATTTTTTTCACTTTTTTCCATAGTTCATGCATTTCACATGTCTAGGCGTGAATTAAAAATAATTTGGACAATATCTAACAGATTTTTAAATTTGTAAAAAATCTGTCTTTCCTCACCGGGACCTTATGTGAAAACTAAGAAAATCTGAAAAGTACTAAAAAAATCAGACCAATTTTTTTTTTCACTTTTTTTTTTCCCATAGTTCATGCATTTCACATGTCTAGGCGTGAATTAAAAAATAATTTGGACAATATCTGACATATTTTGAAATTTGTCAAAATCTGTCTTTTCCTGACCCCGGACCTTATGTGAAAACTAAGAAAATCTGAAAAGTATGAAAAAAAATCAGACCAATTTTTTTTCACTTTTTGCCATAGTTCATGCATTTCACATGTCTAGGCGTGAAATAAAAATAATTTGGACAATATCTAACAGATTTTTGAAATTTGTTAAAAATCTGTCATCTCACCCAGGACCTTATGTGAAAACTAAGAAAATCTGAAAAGTATGAAAAAATCAGACAATTTTTTTTCACTTTTTTCCCATAGTTCATGCATTTCACATGTCTAGGCGTGAAATTAAAAATAATTTGGACAATATCTGACAGATTTTGAAATTTGTTAAAAATCTGTCTTTTCCTGACCCGGACCTTATGTGAAAACTAAGAAAATCTGAAAAGTATGAAAAAAATCAGACCAATTTTTTTCACTTTTTTTGCCATAGTTCATGCATTTCACATGTCTAGACGTGAAATAAAAAATAATTTGGACAATATCTAACAGATTTTTAAAATTTGTTAAAAATCTGTCTTTTCCTGACCTTATGTGAAAAACTAAGAAAATCTGAAAAGTCTGAAAAAAAATCAGACAATTTTTTTTTTTTCACTTTTTTTTCCATAGTTCATGCATTTCACATGTCTAGGCGTGAATTAAAAAATAATTTGGACAATATCTGACAGATTTTTTGAAATTTGTCAAAAAATCTGTCTTTTTTCCTGACCCGGACCTTATGTGAAAACTAAGAAAATCTGAAAAGTATGAAAAAAATCAGACCAATTTTTTCACTTTTTTCCATAGTTCATGCATTTCACATGTCTAGAGCGTGAATTAAAAATAATTTGGACAATATCTGACAGATTTTGAAATTTGTCAAAAATCTGTCTTTTTTCTGACCCCGGACCTTATGTGAAAACTAAGAAAATCTGAAAAGTATGAAAAAAATCAGACAATTTTTTTTCACTTTTTTCCCATAGTTCATGCATTTCACATGTCTAGGCGTGAATTAAAAATAATTTGGACAATATCTGACAGATTTTGAAATTTGTTAAAAATCTGTCTTTTCCTGACCCGGACCTTATGTGAAAACTAAGAAAATCTGAAAAGTATGAAAAAAATCAGACCAATTTTTTTTCACTTTTTTTGCCATAGTTCATGCATTTCACATGTCTAGACGTGAATTAAAAAATAATTTGGACAATATCTAACAGATTTTTAAATTTGTTAAAAAAATCTGTCTTTTTCCTGACCCGGACCTTATGTGAAAACTAAGAAAATCTGAAAAGTATGAAAAAATCAGACCAATTTTTTTTCACTTTTTTTCCCCATAGTTCATGCATTTCACATGTCTAGGCGTGAATTAAAAATAATTTGGACAATATCTGACAGATTTTGAAATTTGTCAAAAATCTGTCTTTTTCGACCCACGGACCTTATGTGAAAACTAAGAAAATCTGAAAAGTATGAAAAAAATCAGACCAATTTTTTTTTCCTTTTTTTCCCATAGTTCATGCATTTCACATGTCTAGGCGTGAAATAAAAATAATTTGGACAATATCTAACAGATTTTGAAATTTGTCAAAAATCTGTCTTTCATCCTGACCCCGGACCTTATGTGAAAACTAAGAAAATCTGAAAAGAAAAAAAAAAATCAGACATTTTTTTTCACTTTTTTTTCCATAGTTCATGCATTTCACATGTCTAGGCGTGAATTAAAAAATAATTTGGACAATATCTGACAGATTTTGAAATTTGTCAAAAAATCTGTCTTTTTCTGACCCCGGACCTTATGTGAAAACTAAGAAAATCTGAAAAGTATGAAAAAAAATCAGACCAATTTTTTTTCTTTTTTTTCCCATAGTTCATGCATTTCACATGTCTAGGCGTGAAATAAAAAATAATTTGGACAATATCTAACATATTTTTTAAATTTGTTAAAAATCTGTCTCTTCCTGACCCGGACCTTATTTGAAAACTAAGAAAATCTGAAAAGTATGAAAAAAAATCAGACCATTTTTTTCACTTTTTTTTCCATAGTTCATGCATTTCACATGTCTAGGCGTGAAATAAAAATAATTTGGACAATATCTGACAGATTTTGAAATTTGTTAAAAATCTGTCTTTTTCTGACCGGACCTTATGTGAAAACTAAGAAAATCTGAAAAGTATGAAAAAAAATCAGACCAATTTTTTTTCACTTTTTGCCATAGTTCATGCATTTCACATGTCTAGGCGTGAAATAAAAAAATAATTTGGACAATATCTAACAGATTTTGAAATTTGTTAAAAATCTGTCTTTTTCTGACCCGGACCTTATGTGAAAACTAAGAAAATCTGAAAAGTACGAAAAAATCAGACCAATTTTTTTCACTTTTCCCATAGTTCATGCATTTCACATGTCTAGGCGTGAATTAAAAATAATTTGGACAATATCTGACAGATTTTTGAAATTTGTTAAAAAATCTGTCTTTTTCTGACCCCGGACCTTATGTGAAAACTAAGAAAATCTGAAAAAAGTATGAAAAAAAAATCAGACCAATTTTTTTCACTTTTTTTTTCCCATAGTTCATGCATTTCACATGTCTAGGCGTGAATTAAAAAATAATTTGGACAATATCTGACAGATTTTGAAATTTGTCAAAAATCTGTCTTTTCTCTGACCCGGACCTTATGTGAGAAAACTAAGAAAATCTGAAAAGTATGAAAAAAATCAGACCAATTTTTTTCTTTTTTTTACCATAGTTCATGCATTTTCACATGTCTAGGCGTGAATTAAAAATAATTTGGACAATATCTGACAGATTTTGAAATTTGTCAAAAATCTGTCTTTTTCTGACCCCCGGACCTTATGTGAAAACTAAGAAAATCTGAAAAGTTTGAAAAAATCAGACCAATTTTTTTTCACTTTTTTTTCCATAGTTCATGCATTTCACATGTCTAGGCGTGAAATTAAAAATAATTTGGACAATATCTGACAGATTTTTTGAAATTTGTAAAAATCTGTCTTTTTTCCTGACCCGGACCTTATGTGAAAACTAAGAAAATCTGAAAAGTATGAAAAAAAATCAGACCAATTTTTTTCACTTTTTTACCATAGTTCATGCATTTCACATGTCTAGGCGTGAATAAAAAATAATTTGGACAATATCTGACAGATTTTGAAATTTGTCAAAATCTGTCTTTTCTGACCCCGGACCTTATGTGAAAACTAAGAAAATCTGAAAAGTATGAAAAAAATCAGACCAATTTTTTTTCACTTTTTTTTCCCCATAGTTCATGCATTTCACATGTCTAGGCGTGAAATAAAAATAATTTGGACAATATCTAACAGATTTTAAAATTTGTTAAAAATCTGTCTTTCTCATCCTGACCTTATGTGAAAACTAAGAAAATCTGAAAAGTATGAAAAAAAATCAGACCAATTTTTTTCACTTTTTTTCCATAGTTCATGCATTTCACATGTCTAGGCGTGAATTAAAAAATAATTTGGACAATATTTGACAGATTTTTAAATTTGTTAAAAAATCTGTCTTTTTTCCTGACCCCGGACCTTATGTGAAAACTAAGAAAATCTGAAAAGTATGAAAAAAATCAGACCAATTTTTTTTCACTTTTTTTTGCCATAGTTCATGCATTTCACATGTCTAGGCGTGAAATAAAAATAATTTGGACAATATCTAACAGATTTTTAAATTTGTCAAAAAAAAATCTGTCTCTCATCCCGGACCTTATGTGAAAACTAAGAAAATCTGAAAAGTACGAAAAAAAAATCAGACCAATTTTTTTTTTTTCACTTTTTCCATAGTTCATGCATTTCACATGTCTAGGCGTGAAATAAAAATAATTTGGACAATATCTGACAGATTTTGAAATTTGTCAAAAAATCTGTCTTTTTTTTTCTGACCCCGGACCTTATGTGAAAACTAAGAAAATCTGAAAAGTATGAAAAAAATCAGACCAATTTTTTTCACTTTTTTCCCATAGTTCATGCATTTCACATGTCTAGGCGTGAAATAAAAATAATTTGGACAATATCTAACAGATTTTTTAAAATTTGTTAAAAAATCTTTCTCTCATCCGGACCTTATGTGAAAACTAAGAAAATCTGAAAAGTATGAAAAAAATCAGACAATTTTTTTTTTCTTTTTTTTCCCATAGTTCATGCATTTCACATGTCTAGGCGTGAATTAAAAATAATTTGGACAATATCTGACAGATTTTGAAATTTGTCAAAAATCTGTCTTTTTTTCCTGACCCGGACCTTATGTGAAAACTAAGAAAATCTGAAAAGTATGAAAAAAATCAGACCAATTTTTTTTTCACTTTTTCCCATAGTTCATGCATTTCACATGTCTAGGCGTGAAATAAAAATAATTTGGACAATATCTAACAGATTTTTTTAAATTTGTTAAAAAATCTGTCTCTCATCCCTGACCCTTATGTGAAAACTAAGAAAATCTGAAAAGTCTGAAAAAAAATCAGACAATTTTTTTTCACTTTTTTTCCATAGTTCATGCATTTCACATGTCTAGGGCGTGAATTAAAAAAATAATTTGGACAATATCTGACAGATTTTGAAATTTGTCAAAAATCTGTCTTTTTTTCCTGACCCAGGACCTTATGTGAAAACAAGAAAATCTGAAAAGTATGAAAAAAATCAGACCAATTTTTTTTCACTTTTTTCCATAGTTCATGCATTTCACATGTCTAGGCGTGAATTAAAAAAATAATTTGGACAATATCTGACAGATTTTGAAATTTGTAAAAAATCTGTCTTTTTCCTCCGGACCTTATGTGAAAACTAAGAAAATCTGAAAAGTATGAAAAAAATCAGACCAATTTTTTTTCACTTTTTTCCCATAGTTCATGCATTTCACATGTCTAGGCATTGAATTAAAAAATAATTTGGACAATATCTGACAGATTTTGAAATTTGTCAAAAATCTGTCTTTTTCCTGACCCCGGACCTTATGTGAAAACTAAGAAAATCTGAAAAGTATGAAAAAATCAGACCAATTTTTTTTTCACTTTTTCCCATAGTTCATGCATTTCACATGTCTAGGCGTGAAATAAAAAAATAATTTGGACAATATCTAACAGATTTTAAAATTTGTTAAAAATCTGTCTCTCTCATCCTGATGTGAAAACTAAGAAAATCTGAAAAGTATATGAAAAAAATCAGACCAATTTTTTTTCACTTTTTTTTCCATAGTTCATGCATTTCACATGTCTAGGCGTGAATTAAAAATAATTTGGACAATATCTGACAGATTTTTTGAAATTTGTCAAAAATCTGTCTTTTCTGAACGGACCTTATGTGAAAACTAAGAAAATCTGAAAAGTATGAAAAAAATCAGACCAATTTTTTTCACTTTTTTTTCCATAGTTCATGCATTTCACATGTCTAGGCGTGAAATAAAAAAAATAATTTGGACAATATCTAACAGATTTTAAAATTTGTTTAAAAATCTGTCTCTCATCCTGACCCGGACCTTATGTGAAAACTAAGAAAATCTGAAAAGTCGAAAAAAAATCAGACAATTTTTTTTCACTTTTTTTCCATAGTTCATGCATTTCACATGTCTAGGCGTGAATTAAAAATAATTTGGACAATATCTGACAGATTTTGAAATTTGTCAAAAATCTGTCTTTTCCTGACCCCGGACCTTATGTGAAAACTAAAGAAAATCTGAAAAGTATGAAAAAATCAGACCAATTTTTTTTTTTTTTTTTCCCATAGTTCATGCATTTCACATGTCTAGGCGTGAATTAAAAATAATTTGGACAATATCTAACAGATTTTGAAATTTGTTAAAAATCTGTCTCTTTTCCTGACCCGGACCTTATGTGAAAACTAAGAAAATCTGAAAAGTATGAAAAAAATCAGACCAATTTTTTTTTCACTTTTTTTTCCCATAGTTCATGCATTTCACATGTCTAGGCGTGAAATTAAAAATAATTTGGACAATATCTGACAGATTTTTGAAATTTGTCAAAAAATCTGTCTTTTCCTGACCCGGACCTTATGTGAAAACTAAGAAAATCTGAAAAGTATGAAAAAAAATCAGACCAATTTTTTTTCACTTTTTTTGCCATAGTTCATGCATTTCACATGTCTAGGCGTGAAATAAAAAATAATTTGGACAATATCTAACAGATTTTTTAAATTTGTTAAAAATCTGTCTTTTCCTCATCCGGACCTTATGTGAAAACTAAGAAAATCTGAAAAGTATGAAAAAATCAGACAATTTTTTTTTTTTTTTTTTTTTCCCATAGTTCATGCATTTCACATGTCTAGGCGTGAATTAAAAAATAATTTGGACAATATCTGACAGATTTTTGAAATTTGTCAAAAATCTGTCTTTTTCCTGACCCGGACCTTATGTGAAAACTAAGAAAATCTGAAAAGTATGAAAAAAATCAGACCAATTTTTTTTTTTTTTTTTCCCATAGTTCATGCATTTCACATGTCTAGGCGTGAAATAAAAAATAATTTGGACAATATCTAACAGATTTTTAAAATTTGTTAAAAAATCTGTCTTCTCTCATCCCGGACCTTATGTGAAAACTAAAGAAAATCTGAAAAGTATGAAAAAAATCAGACCAATTTTTTTTTTTCCTTTTTTCCCATAGTTCATGCATTTCACATGTCTAGGCGTGAATTAAAAAATAATTTGGACAATATCTGACAGATTTTGAAATTTGTCAAAAATCTGTCTTTTTTCCTGACCCCGGACCTTATGTGAAAACTAAGAAAATCTGAAAAGTATGAAAAAAATCAGACCAATTTTTTTCACTTTTTCCCATAGTTCATGCATTTCACATGTCTAGGCGTGAAATAAAAAATAATTTGGACAATATCTAACAGATTTTTAAATTTGTTAAAAAATCTGTCTTTTCCTGACCCGGACCTTATGTGAAAACTAAGAAAATCTGAAAAGTATGAAAAAAATCAGACCAATTTTTTTTTTTTTTTTTTTCCATAGTTCATGCATTTCACATGTCTAGGCGTGAAATAAAAAATAATTTGGACAATATCTAACAGATTTTGAAATTTGTTAAAAATCTGTCTTTTTTCTGACCGGACCTTATGTGAAAACTAAGAAAATCTGAAAAGTATGAGAAAAAAAATCAGACCAATTTTTTTCACTTTTTTCCCCATAGTTCATGCATTTCACATGTCTAGGCGTGAATTAAAAATAATTTGGACAATATCTGACAGATTTTTGAAATTTGTCAAAAATCTGTCTTTTTCCTGACCCGGACCTTATGTGAAAACTAAGAAAATCTGAAAAGTATGAAAAAAAATCAGACCAATTTTTTTTTCACTTTTTTTCCCATAGTTCATGCATTTCACATGTCTAGGCGTGAAATAAAAATAATTTGGACAATATCTAACAGATTTTAAAATTTGTTAAAAATCTGTCTCTCATCCTGACCTTATGTGAAAACTAAGAAAATCTGAAAAGTGCGAAAAAAAAATCAGACCAATTTTTTTTTTTTTTTTTTTCCATAGTTCATGCATTTCACATGTCTAGGCGTGAAATAAAAAATAATTTGGACAATATCTGACAGATTTTTGAAATTTGTCAAAAATCTGTCTTTTTCTGACCCGGACCTTATGTGAAAACTAAGAAAATCTGAAAAGTATGAAAAAAATCAGACCAATTTTTTTTTTTTTTTTCCCATAGTTCATGCATTTCACATGTCTAGGCGTGAAATAAAAAATAATTTGGACAATATCTAACAGATTTTTTAAATTTGTTAAAAAATCTGTCTTTCATCCCTGACCCGGACCTTATGTGAAAACTAAGAAAATCTGAAAAGTACTAAAAAAAATCAGACAATTTTTTTTTTCACTTTTTTCCATAGTTCATGCATTTCACATGTCTAGACGTGAATTAAAAAATAATTTGGACAATATCTAACAGATTTTTAAATTTGTTAAAAATCTGTCTTTTTTCCTGACCCCGGACCTTATGTGAAAACTAAGAAAATCTGAAAAGTATGAAAAAAAAAAAATCAGACCAATTTTTTTCACTTTTTGCCATAGTTCATGCATTTCACATGTCTAGGCGTGAAATAAAAAATAATTTGGACAATATCTAACAGATTTTTTTGAAATTTGTCAAAAATCTGTCTTTTCTCATCCCCGGACCTTATGTGAAAACTAAGAAAATCTGAAAAGTATGAAAAAAAATCAGACCATTTTTTTTTCACTTTTTTTCCCATAGTTCATGCATTTCACATGTCTAGGCGTGAAATAAAAAAAATAATTTGGACAATATCTAACAGATTTTGAAATTTGTTAAAAAATCTGTCTCTTTCCTGACCCGGACCTTATGTGAAAACTAAGAAAATCTGAAAAGTATGAAAAAAATCAGACCAATTTTTTTTCACTTTTTTTTTTCCCATAGTTCATGCATTTCACATGTCTAGGCGTGAAATAAAAATAATTTGGACAATATCTAACAGATTTTTAAAATTTGTTAAAAATCTGTCTTTCATCCCGGACCTTATGTGAAAACTAAGAAAATCTGAAAAGAAATGAAAAAAAAAATCAGACCAATTTTTTTTTTCACTTTTTTTTCCATAGTTCATGCATTTCACATGTCTAGGCGTGAATTAAAAAAAATAATTTGGACAATATCTGACAGATTTTTGAAATTTGTCAAAATCTGTCTTTTCCTGACCCAGGACCTTATGTGAAAACTAAGAAAATCTGAAAAGTATGAAAAAAATCAGACCATTTTTTTTTTCACTTTTTCCCATAGTTCATGCATTTCACATGTCTAGGCGTGAAATAAAAAATAATTTGGACAATATCTAACAGATTTTTTGAAATTTGTTAAAAATCTGTCTTTTTCCTGACCCGGACCTTATGTGAAAACTAAGAAAATCTGAAAAGTATGAAAAAAATCAGACCAATTTTTTTTTCACTTTTTCCCATAGTTCATGCATTTCACATGTCTAGGCGTGAATTAAAAAAAATAATTTGGACAATATCTGACAGATTTTGAAATTTGTCAAAAATCTGTCTTTTCCTGACCCGGACCTTATGTGAAAACTAAGAAAATCTGAAAAAAGTATGAAAAAAAATCAGACCAATTTTTTTTTCACTTTTTCCCATAGTTCATGCATTTCACATGTCTAGGCGTGAAATTAAAAATAATTTGGACAATATCTAACAGATTTTAAAATTTGTTAAAAAATCTGTCTCTCATCCTGACCCCGGACCTTATGTGAAAACTAAGAAAATCTGAAAAGTATGAAAAAAATCAGACCAATTTTTTTCACTTTTTTTGCCATAGTTCATGCATTTCACATGTCTAGACGTGAATTAAAAAATAATTTGGACAATATCTGACAGATTTTTGAAATTTGTTAAAAAATCTGTCTCTTTTCCTGACCCCGGACCTTATGTGAAAACTAAGAAAATCTGAAAATGAAAAAATCAGACCAATTTTTTTTCACTTTTTTTTCCATAGTTCATGCATTTCACATGTCTAGGCGTGAATTAAAAAATAATTTGGACAATATCTGACAGATTTTGAAATTTGTTAAAAATCTGTCTTTTTTTCCTGACCCCGGACCTTATGTGAAAACTAAGAAAATCTGAAAAGTATGAAAAAAAATCAGACCATTTTTTTTTCACTTTTTTTTTCCCATAGTTCATGCATTTCACATGTCTAGGCGTGAAATAAAAAATAATTTGGACAATATCTAACAGATTTTTGAAATTTGTTAAAAATCTGTCTTTTTCTCCTGACCCGGACCTTATGTGAAAACTAAGAAAATCTGAAGAAAAGTAAAAAAAAATCAGACCAATTTTTTTTTTTTTTTTTTTTCCATAGTTCATGCATTTCACATGTCTAGACGTGAATTAAAAAATAATTTGGACAATATCTGACAGATTTTGAAATTTGTCAAAAATCTGTCTTTTTTCCTGACCCCCGGACCTTATGTGAAAACTAAGAAAATCTGAAAAGTATGAAAAAAAATCAGACCAATTTTTTTTCACTTTTTTCCCATAGTTCATGCATTTCACATGTCTAGGCGTGAAATAAAAATAATTTGGACAATATCTAACAGATTTTGAAATTTGTTAAAAATCTGTCTCTCATCCTGACCCTTGGACCTTATGTGAAAACTAAGAAAATCTGAAAAGTCATGAAAAAAAAATCAGACAATTTTTTTTCACTTTTTTTTTATCCATAGTTCATGCATTTCACATGTCTGCGTGAAATAAAAAAATAATTTGGACAATATCTGACAGATTTTGAAATTTGTCAAAAATCTGTCTTTTTCTGACCCGGACCTTATGTGAAAACTAAGAAAATCTGAAAAGTACGAAAAAATCAGACCAATTTTTTTTCACTTTTTTCCATAGTTCATGCATTTCACATGTCTAGGCGTGAAATAAAAAATAATTTGGACAATATCTGACAGATTTTGAAATTTGTCAAAATCTGTCTTTTTCCTGACCCGGACCTTATGTGAAAACTAAGAAAATCTGAAAAGTATGAAAAAATCAGACCAATTTTTTTCACTTTTTTCCCATAGTTCATGCATTTCACATGTCTAGGCGTGAAATAAAAATAATTTGGACAATATCTAACAGATTTTAAAATTTGTTAAAAATCTGTCTCTCATCCTGACATGTGAAAACTAAGAAAATCTGAAAAGTCGAAAAAAAATCAGACCAATTTTTTTTTCACTTTTTTTTCCATAGTTCATGCATTTCACATGTCTAGGCGTGAATTAAAAATAATTTGGACAATATCTGACAGATTTTGAAATTTGTCAAAAATCTGTCTTTTCCTGACCCGGACCTTATGTGAAAACTAAGAAAATCTGAAAAGTATGAAAAAAAAAATCAGACCAATTTTTTTTCACTTTTTTTTTTCCCATAGTTCATGCATTTCACATGTCTAGGCGTGAAATAAAAAATAATTTGGACAATATCTAACAGATTTTGAAATTTGTCAAAAATCTGTCTTTTCCTGACCCCGGACCTTATGTGAAAACTAAAGAAAATCTGAAAAGTCGAAAAAAATCAGACCAATTTTTTTTTCACTTTTTTTTCCATAGTTCATGCATTTCACATGTCTAGGCGTGAATTAAAATAATTTGGACAATATCTGACAGATTTTGAAATTTGTCAAAAATCTGTCTTTTTTTTCCTGACCCGGACCTTATGTGAAAACTAAGAAAATCTGAAAAGTAAAAAAAAAAATCAGACCAATTTTTTTTTTTCACTTTTTTTTCCATAGTTCATGCATTTCACATGTCTAGGCGTGAATTAAAAAAATAATTTGGACAATATCTGACAGATTTTGAAATTTGTTAAAAATCTGTCTTTTTCCTGACCCGGACCTTATGTGAAAACTAAGAAAATCTGAAAAAAGTATGAAAAAAAAATCAGACCAATTTTTTTTTCACTTTTTTTTTCCCCATAGTTCATGCATTTCACATGTCTAGGCGTGAAATAAAAAATAATTTGGACAATATCTAACAGATTTTTAAAATTTGTTAAAAATCTGTCTCTCACCCCCTGACCTTATGAAAACTAAGAAAATCTGAAAAGCGAAAAAAAAATCAGACCAATTTTTTTTTCACTTTTTGCCATAGTTCATGCATTTCACATGTCTAGGCGTGAATTAAAAATAATTTGGACAATATCTGACAGATTTTGAAATTTGTCAAAAATCTGTCTTTTCCTGACCCAGGACCTTATGTGAAAACTAAGAAAATCTGAAAAGTATGAAAAAATCAGACCAATTTTTTTTTCTTTTTTTCCCCATAGTTCATGCATTTCACATGTCTAGGCGTGAAATAAAAATAATTTGGACAATATCTAACAGATTTTTAAATTTGTTAAAAATCTCTGTCTCATCCTGACCCGGACCTTATGTGAAAACTAAGAAAATCTGAAAAGTCCGAAAAAAAAATCAGACAATTTTTTTTTTTTTTTTTTTCCATAGTTCATGCATTTCACATGTCTAGGCGTGAATTAAAAAATAATTTGGACAATATCTGACAGATTTTTTGAAATTTGTCAAAAAAATCTGTCTTTTTTTCTGACCCGGACCTTATGTGAAAACTAAGAAAATCTGAAAAGTATGAAAAAAATCAGACCAATTTTTTTTCACTTTTTTTTTTTCCCATAGTTCATGCATTTCACATGTCTAGGCGTGAATAAAAAAATAATTTGGACAATATCTAACAGATTTTTGAAATTTGTTAAAAATCTGTCTTTTCTGATCCGGACCTTATGTGAAAACTAAGAAAATCTGAAAAGTAGAAAAAAAATCAGACCAATTTTTTTCACTTTTTTTTTTCCCATAGTTCATGCATTTCACATGTCTAGGCGTGAAATAAAAATAATTTGGACAATATCTGACAGATTTTGAAATTTGTCAAAAATCTGTCTTTTTCCTGACCCCAGGACCTTATGTGAAAACTAAGAAAATCTGAAAAAAATGCGAAAAAAATCAGACAATTTTTTCACTTTTTTTCCATAGTTCATGCATTTCACATGTCTAGGCGTGAATTAAAAAATAATTTGGACAATATCTGACAGATTTTGAAATTTGTCAAAAAAATCTGTCTTTTCCTGACCCCGGACCTTATGTGAAAACTAAGAAAATCTGAAAATTACTGAAAAAATCAGACCAATTTTTTTTCACTTTTTTTTGCCATAGTTCATGCATTTCACATGTCTAGGCGTGAAATAAAAATGAATTGGACAAAAATTTTTGAAATTTGGACAATATCTGACGGACCTTTTGAAAACTAAGAAAATTTGAAAAAAATCAGACCAATTTTTTTCTTTTTGCCATAGTTCATGCATTTCACATGTCTAGGCCTTGAAAAAATAATTTGGAAAAAAATTTGAAAATCTGTCTTTTCTGACCCCGGACCCGAAAACTAAAAAAATCTGAAAAGTCGAAAAAAAAGTCGAACAATTTTTTTTCACTTTTTTGCCATAGTTCATGCATTTCACATGTCTAGGCATTGAAATAAAAAATAATTTGGACAATATCTAACATATTTTGAAATTTGTTAAAAAATCTGTCTCTCATGACCCTGACTTATGTGAAACTAAAGAAAATCTGAAAAGTGAAAAAAAAAATCAGAACAATTTTTTTTTTCACTTTTTTTTCCATAGTTCATGCATTTCACATGTCTAGGCATTGAATTAAAAATAATTTGGACAATATCTGACAGATTTTTGAAATTTGTCAAAATCTGTCTTTTTCTGACCCCGGAC
>NW_025962322.1:23925-39715 GCF_017589495.1 Alosa alosa
ATCGCTGTTTAATGTAGTGCTGGGTGTTCTATCAGTGCCAACGATCTCGTGGCGCTGGCCGTGGCGTTTGTAAACCAAAGCCCCTCCTTCGTAAAAAAATGATTTTTATTTCTCTGGCTGTTGCAATTATTATCAGTGGTTAATATGAGTGCCCTCAGTAAACAGCGCAACAAAAGACAGCAAACAGTTGACAATGCGCAATTGGCTGTAGAATCGCCGCATGCGCATACGCATGTTCTCGCGATCAGCGATTGCACTGACACAGGCTACCAGACACTGGTAAAACTAACGAGACCATGATGATCGCGGTAGTGAGATTAGAACCTCTGAGCTGGCGCTTAAAATTAACTGCTGGCGGCTACTCCATTATGCTATGGGATCGCTGTTTAATGTAGTGCTTGGTGTTCTATCAATTGCAATGGTCTCGTGGCGCTGGCGTGGCGTTTGTAAACCAAAGGCCCTCCTCGTAAAAATGATTTTATTTCTGGCTGTTGCAATTGATATCAGTGGTTAATATGAGGTGCCCTCAGTAAACAAGCGCCTTTAAAGACGGCAAACAGTTAGAAACAGTCCATAATTGGCTTCTTAGAAATACATACGCCGCGCATGTTCTCGCGATCAAGCGATTGCACTGACACAAGCCCGGTAAAATTAACGGGGAGACATGGTGATCAATTCACTAAGCAGGATTAGAACCTGTGACGGCACAATGTAAGTGCTTTGCACAGAGACTGATCCATTATGCTTTGGGATGGCTGTTTAATGTGGTGCTCGGTGTTCTATCAATTATGACAGTGTAAATGACGCTGGCGTGGCGTTGTAAACCAAAGGCCCTCCTTCCTGCGTAAAAATGATTTTATTTCTCTGGCTGTTGCAATTGATATCCAGTGGATTATGTGGGTGCCCTCCGTAACAGCGCAACAAAAGACAGCAAACAGTTAGAAACAGTAACGCAATTGGCTTCTTAGAGATCGCTTGCATGCCTTGCATACGCATGTTCTCACGATCGTGATTGCACTGACACAGGCTACGGGTAAAATTAACGGGAGACATGGTGGTGATTCACTAAGCAGGATTAGAACCTGTGGCGGCTGGCACAATGCTTCAAGTGCTTGCACGAAGACTACTCCATTATGCTATGGGATGTTCATTTTAATGTAGTGCTCGGTGTTCTATCAATTATGACAGTCTCGTGGCGCTGGCTGTAGCGTTTGTAAACCAAGGCCCTCGCTTCTACGTAAAAATGATTTTGTTCTCTGGCTGTTGCAATTTATATCAGTGGTTAGCGCAAATTGCCCTCCGTGGCCAACAAAAGACGGCAAACAGTTAAGAAACAGTCACGCAGTGGCTTCTTAGAGATCGCACGCTTGCCTTGCGCTGCGTATGTTCTATAGCGATCAGCGTTACACTGACACAGGCTGCGGTAAAATTAACGGGGAGACGCGGTGGTCGATTCACTAAGCAGGATTAGAACCTGTGACGCTGGCTGTCTTCCAAGTGCTTTATGATTCTCCATTATGCTATGGGATCGCTGTTTAATGTAGTGCTCGGTGTTCTATCAATTATGACAGTCTACGTGGCGGCTGGCGTGGCGTTTGTAGGCAAAGGCCCTCCTTCTAAGTAAAAATGATTTTTTTCTGGCTGTTGCCAATTGATATCAGTGGTTAATATGAGTGCCACTCAGTAAACAGCGCAACAAAAGACAGCAAACAGTTAGAAACAGTAGCATAATTGGCTTCTTAAGGGTCCTTACGCCGCATACGCCGCGCATGTTCGCGATCAGCGGTGCACTGACACGGAATACAGACGCTGGAAATGCAAAACTAGCGGGAGACCTTACATGGCGGTGGTCACGTGAGGAAACGGGATTTAGAACCTCAGGGCTACATTGCTTCGGAAGTGCTGCACAGCGACTACTCCATTATATGCTATGGGATCGCTGTTTAATGTAGTGCGGTGTTCCTGCTCCAGAATTTACTTGAAGCAGTCACTACGTGGCGCTGGCGTGGCGTTTACGTAAACTAAAGGCCTCCTAAAATTTAAAATGATTTTTTATTTGCAATTGATATCAGTGGTTAATAAGCAGTTGCCCTCAATTACTTAGTACATCACAAAGGGCAACAAACAGTTAGAAACAGTCAACATGATTAGCTTCTTAGAATACGCCCGCATAACGCGCGCATGTTCATGGCGATCAGCGATTGCACTGACACAGGCTACGGTGAAATTAACTGGGGCAGCGGTGGTCAATTCACTAAAGCGGGATTAGAACCCTGTGGCGCTGGCACAATGCTTCGAAGTGCTTTGCGCAGAGACCTGATCCATTATGCTATGGGATCGCTTCGAGCAATGTAGTGCTTTCGGTGTTCTATCAATTATGACAGTGTCATTGGCGGCTGGCGTAAGCGTTGTAAACCAAAGGGCCCTCCTTCGTAAAATGATTTTTATTTCTCTGGCTGTTACCAATTGATATCAGTGGTTAATATAGGTGCCCTCAGTAAACGAAACAAAAGCAACAAACAGTTAGAAACAGTAGCATGGTGGCTGGCAAGGGGTCGCCGCGCCGCCGCGCTTCGCGCATGTTCTCACGATCAAGCGATTGCACTGGCCACAGGCCCTACGGGTAAAATTAAGCGGAACCCTTTGATTGGTCAATTCACTAAGCAGGATTAAGAACCTGTGGCGCTGGCACAATGCGCTCAAAAATTACTTTTGAGACTACTCCATTTATGCTATGGGATCGCTGTTTTAGTAGCGGTGCTCGGTGTTCCTCAATTGCTGACCAGTCTTCGTGGCGCTGGCTGTAAGCGTTTGCTTGTAAACCGAGGCCCTCCTTCACCATTAAAATGAGATTTTTATTTCTCTGGCTGTTGCAATTGATAGCCAATTAGTTTATGCCAGGTGCCCTCAATTAGAAAGAGCAAAGCGCAACGAAGACAACAAACAGTTAGAAACAGTCCATGGTGAAGCTGTAAGAGATCGCTGCGCGCATACGCTAGCAGCATTATGTTCTCGCGTCCAGCGTTACTGACACAGGCTACCCGTAAAATTAAGGGGAGACGCTGATGGTCAATTCACTAAGCAGGATTAGAACCTGTGACGCTGGCACAATGCTTCAAGTGCTTTGCACAGAGCCCTGATCCATTATGCTATGGGATCGGCTGTTTAATGTAGTGCTTTCGGTGTTCTATCAATTATGACAGTCGTGGCGCTGCCCGTGGCGTTTGTAAACCAAAGGCCCTCCTTCATACCGTAAAAATGATTTTTTATTTCTCTGGCTGTTGCAATTGATATCAGTGGTTAATATAGTGCCCTCAGTAAACAGCGCCAACAAAAAGACGGCAAACAGTTAGAAACAGTAATGCAATTGGCTTCTTAAGAATCGCCGCACGCGCATACGCATGTTCTCCGCGATCGGCGATTGCACTGACACAGGCTACGGTAAAATTAATGGGAGACCGCGGTGGTCAATTCACTAAAGCAGGATTAGAACCTGTGACGCTGGCACAATGCTTCAAGTGCTTTACAGGAACTACTCCATTATGCTATGGGATGCGGCTGTTTAATGTAGTGCTTTCCGGTGTTCTATCAATTATGACAGTCTCGTGGCTGGCTGTGGCGTTTGTAAACCAAGGCCCTCCTTTCGTAAAAATGATTTTTATTTCTCTGGCTGTTGCAATTGATATCAGTGGTTAATATGAGTGCCCTCAGTAAACGAAGCGCAACAAAAGACAGCAAACATTTAGAAACAATGGCACCTAATTGGCTTCTTAAAGAATTCGCGCGCCGCGTGTTCACCATGATCAGCGGTGCACTGACACAGGCTACGGTAAAATTAGCGGGAGACGGCGGTGGTCAATTCACTAAAGCAGGATTAGAACCTGTGACGCTGGCAATGCGCTTCAAGTGCTTTTGTGCAGAACTTCTCCATTATGCTATGGGATGGCTGTTTAATGTAGTGCACCGGTGTTCTATCAGTACCGAAGCGAGCAGTCTCGTGGCAGCTGGCGTAGCGTTTGTAAACCAAAGGCCCTCCTTCGCGTAAAAAATGATTTTTTCTCTGGCTGTTACCAATTGATATCAGTGGTTAATATGAGGTGCCCTCAGTAAACGAAGCGCGACAAAAAGACAGCAAACAGTTAGAAACAGTAACGCAATTGGCTTCTTAAAGAGATCGCACGCCATCGCATGTTCTTGCGATCAGCGATTATTACTGACACAGGCTACCAGACCTGGTAAAACTAGCGGGGAGACGCGGTGGTTCCAATTCACTAAGCAGGATTAGAACCTGAGGCTGGCACAATGCTTCAAGTGCTTTGCACAGCGACTACTCCATTGTGCTATGGGATGGCTGTTTAATGTAGTGCTTTCGGTGTTCTATCAATTATGACAGTCATTGGCGCTGGCGTAGCGTTTTGTAAACCAAAGGCCCTCCTTCGTAAAAATGATTTTTTATTTCTGCTGTTGCAATTGATATCAGTGGTTAATATGAGTGCCCTCAGTAAACAGCATAACAAAAGACAGCAAACAGTTAGAAACAGTACGCAATTGGCTTCTTAAAAAGATGCGCGCGCCGCGCGTATGTTCGCGATCAGCGATTGCACTGACACAGGCTACCGGTAAAATTAGCGGGGAGACCGCGGTGGTCAATTCACTTCGCTTAAGGATTAAGAACCTGGCGGGCCTTTGGCACAATGCTTCAAGTGCTTTGCACAGAGACTAGTCATTATGCTATGGGATGGCTGTTTAATGTAGTGCTTCGGTGTTCTATCAATTATGACAGTCTGTGGCGCTGGCGTAGCGTTGGCAAACCAAAGGCCCTCCTTCACCAAAAAAAATGATTTTTTATTTCTCTGGCTGTTGCAATTGATATCAGTGGTTAATATGAGTGCCCTCAGTAAACAGCGCAACAAAGACAGCAAACAGTTAGAAACAGTAGCGCAATTGGCTTCTTAAGAGATCATGCGCGCTGCGCGCACTATGTTCTCGATCAGCGTGCACTGACACAGGCTACGGTAAAATTAGCGGGGAGACGCGGTGGTCAATTCACTAAGCAGGATTAGAACCTGTGATGCTGGCACAATGCTTCAAGTGCTTTGCACAGAGACTACTCCATTATGCTATGGGATGCGGCTGTTTAATGTAGTGCTGGTGTTCTATCAATTATGACAGTCTCGTGACGCTGGCCGTGGCGTTTGTAAACCAAAGGCCCTCCTTTCGTAAAAAATGATTTTTTATTTCTCTGGCTGTTGCAATTGATATCAGTGGTTAATATGAGGTGCCCTCAGTAAACAGCGCAACAAAAGACAGCAAACAGTTAGAAACAGTCACGCAATTGGCTTCTTAAAGCCCTTGCGCTGCCGCATAGCATGTTCTCGCGATCAGCGATTGCACTGACACAGGCTACCGGACACTGGTAAAACTAGCGGGAGACGCGGTGGTCAATTCACTAAGCAGGATTAGAACCTGTGGGGCTGGCACAATGCTTCAAGTGCTTTGCACAGCGACTACTCCATTATGCTATGGGATCGGCTGTTTAATGTAGTGCTTCGGTGTTCTATCAATTATGACAGTCTCATTGGCGCTGGCCGTGGCGTTTGTAAACCAAAGGCCCTCCTTCGTAAAAATGATTTTTTATTTCTCTGGCTGTTGCAATTGATATCAGTGGTTAATATGAGTGCCCTCAGTAAACAGCGCAACAAAAAGACAGCAAACAGTTAGAAACAGTAACGCAATTGGCTTCTTAAGAGATCGCGCGCACGCACGCGCGCATGTTCTCGCGATCAGCGATTGCACTGACACAGGCTACGGTAAAATTAACGGGGGAGACCGCGGTGGTCAATTCACTAAAGCAGGATTAGAACCTGTGGCGCTGGCACAATGCTTCAAGTGCTTTGCACAGAGACTACTCCATTATGCTATGGGATCGCTGTTTAATGTAGTGCTCGGTGTTCTATCAATTATGACAGTCGTGGCTGGCGTGGCGTTTGTAAACCAAAGGCCCTCCTTCTGCGTAAAAATGATTTTTATTTCTCTGGCTGTTGCAATTGATATCAGTGGTTAATATGAGGTGCCCTCAGTAAACAAGCGCAACAAAAAGACAGCAAACAGTTAGAAACAATCGCATAATTGGCTTCTTAAAGATCGCGCCGCATGCGCCGCATTATGTTCACCGATCAGCGTTGCACTGAAGGCTACAGGCTACGGTAAAATGCGCGGAGACGCGGTGGTCAATTCACTAAGCAGGATTAGAACCTGTGGCTGGCACAATGCTTCAAGTGCTTTGCACAGAGACTACTCCATTATGCTATGGGATGGCTGTTTAATGTAGTGCTTCGGTGTTCTATCAATTATTGGCGGCTGGCCGTAGCGTTTGTAAACCAAAGGCCCTCCTTCTGGTAAAAAATGATTTTTATTTCTCTGGCTGTTGCAATTGATATCAGTGGTTAATATGAGTGCCCTCAGTAAACAGCGCAACAAAAGACAGCAAACAGTTAGAAACAATGCGCAATTGGCTTCTTAAAAGAGATGCGCGCGCGCCTGCGCATGTTCTTGCGATCAGCGATTGCACTGACACAGGCTACGGTAAAACACTGGTAAAAGACGGGGAGACCGCGGTCAATTCACTAAGCAGGATTAGAACCTGTGAGGCTGGCACAATGCTTCAAGTGCTTTGCACAGCGACTACTCCATTATGCTATGGGATCGCTGTTTAATGTAGTGCTTCGGTGTTCTATCAATTATGACAGTCACCGTGGCGCTGGCGTGGCGTTTGTAAACCAAAGGCCCTCCTTCACCGTAAAAAATGATTTTTATTTCTCTGGCTGTTGCAATTGATATCAGTGGTTAATATGAGTGCCCTCAGTAAACAGCGCCAACAAAAGACAGCAAACAGTTAGAAACAGTAGCATAATTGGCTTCTTAAGAGATCATACGCCGCATGCGCTTATGTTCAGCGATTGCACTGACACTGACTACAGACACTGGTAAAACTAGCGGGGAGACGCGGTGGTCAATTCACTAAGCAGGATTAGAACCTGTGAGGCTGGCACAATGCTTCAAGTGCTTTGCACAGCGACTACTCCATTATGCTATGGGATCGCTGTTTAATGTAGTGCTTCGGTGTTCTATCAATTATGACAGTCTCGTGGCGCTGGCGTAGCGTTTGTAAACCAAAGGCCCTCCCTTCGTAAAAAATGATTTTTATTTCTCTGGCTGTTGCAATTGATATCAGTGGTTAATATGAGTGCCCTCAGTAAACAAGCGCAACAAAAGACAGCAAACAGTTAGAAACAGTAGCATGGTGGCTTCTTAAAAGCATGCCTTGCGCCGCGCCGCGCACACGCATGTTCGCGATCAGCGATTGCACTGACACAGGCTACGGTAAAATTAGCGGGGAGACCGCGGTGGTCAATTCACTAAGCAGGATTAGAACCTGTGAGGCTGGCACAATGCTTCAAGTGCTTTGCACAGAGACTACTCCATTATGCTATGGGATGCGGCTGTTTAATGTAGTGCTCGGTGTTCTATCAATTATGACAGTCTCGTGGCGCTGGCCGTGGCGTTTGTAAACCAAAGGCCCTCCTTCTCGTAAAAAATGATTTTTATTTCTCTGGCTGTTGCAATTGATATCAGTGGTTAATATGAGTGCCCTCAGTAAACAGCGCAACAAAAGACAGCAAACAGTTAGAAACAGTAGCGCAATTGGCTTCTTAAGAGATCGCCGCGCGCCGCGCCGCGCATGTTCTCACGATCAGCGATTGCACTGACACAGGCTACCAGGGTAAAATTAGCGGGGAGACGCGGTGGTCAATTCACTAAGCAGGATTAGAACCTGTGGCGGCTGGCACAATGCTTCAAGTGCTTTGCACAGAGACTACTCCATTATGCTATGGGATGCGGCTGTTTAATGTAGTGCTTCGGTGTTCTATCAATTATGACAGTCGTGGCGCTGGCTGTGGCGTTTGTAAACCAAAGGCCCTCCTTCTCGTAAAAAATGATTTTTTATTTCTCTGGCTGTTGCAATTGATATCAGTGGTTAATATGAGTGCCCTCAGTAAACAGCGCAACAAAAGACAGCAAACAGTTAGAAACAGTAGCGCCAATTGGCTTCTTAAGAGATCGCCGCGCGCGCCGCGCCGCGTATGTTTCGCGATCAGCGATGCACACTGACACAGGCTACGGTAAAATTAGCGGGGAGACGCGGTGGTCAATTCACTAAGCAGGATTAGAACCTGTGAGGCTGGCACAATGCTTCAAGTGCTTTGCACAGAGACTACTCCATTATGCTATGGGATGGCTGTTTAATGTAGTGCTTCGGTGTTCTATCAATTATGACAGTCACCATTGGCGCTGGCCGTGGCGTTTGTAAACCAAAGGCCCTCCTTCGTAAAAAATGATTTTTATTTCTCTGGCTGTTGCAATTGATATCAGTGGTTAATATGAGTGCCCTCAGTAAACAAGCGCAACAAAAGACAGCAAACAGTTAGAAACAATGCAATTGGCTTCTTAAAGAGATCGCCGCGCATGCGCGCGCATGTTCTCGCGATCAGCGATTGCACTGACACAGGCTACCAGACACTGGTAAAATTAGCGGGGAGACGCGGTGGTCAATTCACTAAGCAGGATTAGAACCTGTGAGGCTGGCACAATGCTTCAAGTGCTTTGCACAGCGACTACTCCATTATGCTATGGGATGGCTGTTTAATGTAGTGCTCGGTGTTCTATCAATTATGACAGTCTCGTGGGCTGGCGTGGCGTTTGTAAACCAAAGGCCCTCCTTCTGTAAAAAAATGATTTTTATTTCTCTGGCTGTTGCAATTGATATCAGTGGTTAATATGAGTGCCCTCAGTAAACAGCGCAACAAAGACAGCAAACAGTTAGAAACAGTCAGCGCAATTGGCTTCTTAAAGATCGCATGCGCGCCGCGCGCATGTTCTCGCGATCAGCGATTGCACTGACACAGGCTACGGTAAAATTAGCGGAGAGACGCGGTGGTCAATTCACTAAGCAGGATTAGAACCTGTGAGGCTGGCACAATGCTTCAAGTGCTTTGCACAGAGACTACTCCATTATGCTATGGGATCGCTGTTTAATGTAGTGCTTTCGGTGTTCTATCAATTATGACAGTCTCGTGGCGCTGGCCGTAGCGTTTGTAAACCAAAGGCCCTCCTTCGTAAAAATGATTTTTATTTCTCTGGCTGTTGCAATTGATATCAGTGGTTAATATGAGTGCCCTCAGTAAACAAGCGCCCAACAAAAAGACAGCAAACAGTTAGAAACAGTAACGCAATTGGCTTCTTAAAGAGATCGCCGCGCCGCTGCATACGCATGTTCTCGCGATCAGCGATTGCACTGACACAGGCTACCGGTAAAATTAACGGGAGACGGCGGTGGTCAATTCACTAAGCAGGATTAGAACCTGTGACGCTGGCACAATGCTTCAAGTGCTTTGCACAGAGACTACTCCATTATGCTATGGGATGCGGCTGTTTAATGTAGTGCTTTCGGTGTTCTATCAATTATGACAGTCTCGTGGGCTGGCCGTGGCGTTTGTAAACCAAAGGCCCTCCTTCTCGTAAAAAATGATTTTTATTTCTCTGGCTGTTGCAATTGATATCAGTGGTTAATATGAGGTGCCCTCAGTAAACAGCGCAACAAAAGACAGCAAACAGTTAGAAACAGTGCGCCAATTGGCTTCTTAAGAGATCGCTACGCCGCGCGCATGTTGTTCGCGATCAGCGATTGCACTGACACAGGCTACCGGTAAAATTAGCGGGAGACCGCGGTGGTCAATTCACTAAGCAGGATTAGAACCTGTGACGCTGGCACAATGCTTCAAGTGCTTTGCACAGAGACTACTCCATTATGCTATGGGATCGCTGTTTAATGTAGTGCTTTCGGTGTTCTATCAATTATGACAGTCTCGTGGCGCTGGCGTAGCGTTTGTAAACCAAAGGCCCTCCTTCTAAAAAAATGATTTTTATTTCTCTGGCTGTTGCAATTGATATCAGTGGTTAATATGAGTGCCCTCAGTAAACAGCGCAACAAAAAGACAGCAAACAGTTAGAAACAGTCGCGCAATTGGCTTCTTAAAGAGATCGCCGCCGCGCGCGTATGTTCTCGCGATCAGCGATTGCACTGACACAGGCTACGGTAAAATTAGCGGGGAGACGCGCGATTGGTCAATTCACTAAGCAGGATTAGAACCTGTGGCGCTGGCACAATGCTTCAAGTGCTTTGTACAGAGACTACTCCATTATGCTATGGGATCGCTGTTTAATGTAGTGCTTCGGTGTTCTATCAATTATGACAGTCTCGTGGCGCTGGCGTGGCGTTTGTAAACCAAAGGCCCTCCTTCTCGTAAAAAATGATTTTTTTTTCTCTGGCTGTTGCAATTGATATCAGTGGTTAATATGAGGTGCCCTCAGTAAACAAGCGCAACAAAAGACAGCAAACAGTTAGAAACAGTAACGCAATTGGCTTCTTAAAGAGATCGCGCGCATGCGCGCGCATGTTCGCGCGATCAGCGATTGCACTGACACAGGCTACCAGACACTGGTAAAACTAGCGGGGAGACCGCGGTGGTCGCGTCTAAGCAGGATTAGAACCTGTGAGGCTGGCACAATGCTTCAAGTGCTTTGCACAGCGACTACTCCATTATGCTATGGGATCGCTGTTTAATGTAGTGCTTGGTGTTCTATCAATTATGACAGTCTCGTGACGCTGGCCGTAGCGTTTGTAAACCAAAGGCCCTCCCTCGTAAAAATGATTTTTATTTCTCTGGCTGTTGCAATTGATATCAGTGGTTAATATGAGTGCCCTCAGTAAACAGCGCAACAAAAGACAGCAAACAGTTAGAAACAGTCGCGCAATTGGCTTCTTAAATCGCGCGCGCGCGCGCGCATGTTCGCGATCAGCGATTGCACTGACACAGGCTACGGTAAAATTAGCGGGGAGACGCGGTGGTCAATTCACTAAGCAGGATTAGAACCTGTGGCGCTGGCACAATGCTTCAAGTGCTTTGCACAGAGACTACTCCATTATGCTATGGGATCGCTGTTTAATGTAGTGCTTTCGGTGTTCTATCAATTATGACAGTCGTGGCGCTGGCGTGGCGTTTGTAAACCAAAGGCCCTCCTTCGTAAAAAATGATTTTTATTTCTCTGGCTGTTGCAATTGATATCAGTGGTTAATATGAGTGCCCTCAGTAAACAGCGCAACAAAAGACAGCAAACAGTTAGAAACAGTAACGCAATTGGCTTCTTAAAGAGAGATGCGCTGCGCCGCGCCGCGCCGCATGTTCTCGCGATCAGCGATTGCACTGGCACAGGCTACTGGTAAAATTAGCGGGAGACCGCGGTGGTCAATTCACTAAGCAGGATTAGAACCTGTGACGCTGGCACAATGCTTCAAGTGCTTTGCACAAAGACTACTCCATTATGCTATGGGATGGCTGTTTAATGTAGTGCTCGGTGTTCTATCAATTATGACAGTCTCGTGGCGCTGGCCGTGGCGTTTGTAAACCAAAGGCCCTCCTTCACCGTAAAAAAATGATTTTTATTTCTCTGGCTGTTGCAATTGATATCAGTGGTTAATATGAGTGCCCTCAGTAAACAGCGCAACAAAAGACAGCAAACAGTTAGAAACAGTGCGCAATTGGCTTCTTAAAAGAGATGCGCCGCACGCGCCGCGCATGTTCTCGCGATCAGCGGTGCACTGACACAGGCTACTGGTAAAATTAGCGGGGAGACGCGGTGGTCAATTCACTAAGCAGGATTAGAACCTGTGAGGCTGGCACAATGCTTCAAGTGCTTTGCACAGCGACTACTCCATTATGCTATGGGATGGCTGTTTAATGTAGTGCTTCGGTGTTCTATCAATTATGACAGTCTCGTGGCGCTGGCGTGGCGTTTGTAAACCAAAGGCCCTCCTTCTCGTAAAAATGATTTTTATTTCTCTGGCTGTTGCAATTGATATCAGTGGTTAATATGAGTGCCCTCAGTAAACAGCGCAACAAAAGACAGCAAACAGTTAGAAACAGTGCGCAATTGGCTTCTTAAAAATCGCCTTGCGCGCGCATGCGCATGTTTCGCGATCAGCGATTGCACTGACACAGGCTACGGTAAAATTAGCGGGGAGACGCGGTGGTCAATTCACTAAGCAGGATTAGAACCCTGTGGCTGGCACAATGCTTCAAGTGCTTTGCACAGAGACTACTCCATTATGCTATGGGATCGCTGTTTAATGTAGTGCTTTCGGTGTTCTATCAATTATGACAGTGTCGTGGCGCTGGCGTAGCGTTTGTAAACCAAAGGCCCTCCTTCGTAAAAAATGATTTTTTATTTCTCTGGCTGTTGCAATTGATATCAGTGGTTAATATGAGTGCCCTCAGTAAACAGCGCAAACAAAAGACAGCAAACAGTTAGAAACAGTGCGCAATTGGCTTCTTAAAGAGATCGCCGCGCCGCGCGCGCATGTTCTCCGCGATCAGCGATTGCACTGACACAGGCTACGGGTAAAATTAGCGGGGAGACCGCGGTGGTCAATTCACTAAGCAGGATTAGAACCTGTGAGGCTGGCACAATGCTTCAAGTGCTTTGCACAGAGACTACTCCATTATGCTATGGGATCGCTGTTTAATGTAGTGCTCGGTGTTCTATCAATTATGACAGTCTCGTGGCGCTGGCGTAGCGTTTGTAAACCAAAGGCCCTCCTTCTCGTAAAAATGATTTTTTATTTCTCTGGCTGTTGCAATTGATATCAGTGGTTAATATGAGTGCCCTCAGTAAACAGCGCAACAAAAGACAGCAAACAGTTAGAAACAGTGCGCATAATTGGCTTCTTAAAGTCCTTGCGCCGCGCCGCCGCGCATGTTCTCGCGATCAGCGATTGCACTGACACAGGCTACGGGTAAAATTAGCGGGGAGACGCGGTGGTCAATTCACTAAGCAGGATTAGAACCTGTGAGGCTGGCACAATGCTTCAAGTGCTTTGCACAGCGACTACTCCATTATGCTATGGGATGGCTGTTTAATGTAGTGCTTCGGTGTTCTATCAATTATGACAGTCTCGTGGCGCTGGCTGTAGCGTTTGTAAACCAAAGGCCCTCCTTCTAAGTAAAAAAATGATTTTTATTTCTCTGGCTGTTGCAATTGATATCAGTGGTTAATATGAGTGCCCTCAGTAAACAGCGCAACAAAAGACAGCAAACAGTTAGAAACAGTCGCAATTGGCTTCTTAAAGAGTCGCCGCCTTGCCACGCCGCGTATGTTCTCGCGATCAGCGATTGCACTGACACAGGCTACGGTAAAATTAGCGGGGAGACGCGGTGGTCAATTCACTAAGCAGGATTAGAACCTGTGGCGCTGGCACAATGCTTCAAGTGCTTTGTACAGAGACTACTCCATTATGCTATGGGATCGCTGTTTAATGTAGTGCTTTCGGTGTTCTATCAATTATGACAGTCTCGTGGCGCTGGCCGTGGCGTTTGTAAACCAAAGGCCCTCCTTCTCGTAAAAATGATTTTTATTTCTCTGGCTGTTGCAATTGATATCAGTGGTTAATATGAGTGCCCTCAGTAAACAGCGCAACAAAAAGACAGCAAACAGTTAGAAACAGTAACGCAATTGGCTTCTTAAGAGATCGCACGCACGCACGCACGCATGTTCTCGCGATCAGCGATTGCACTGACACAGGCTACCAGACACTGGTAAAACTAACGGGGAGACCCGCGGTGGTCGCGTCGAAGCAGGATTAGAACCTGTGAGGCTGGCACAATGCTTCAAGTGCTTTGCACAGCGACTACTCCATTATGCTATGGGATCGCTGTTTAATGTAGTGCTTGGTGTTCTATCAATTATGACAGTCTCGTGACGCTGGCCGTAGCGTTTGTAAACCAAAGGCCCTCCTCGTAAAAAATGATTTTTATTTCTCTGGCTGTTGCAATTGATATCAGTGGTTAATATGAGTGCCCTCAGTAAACAGCGCAACACAAAGACAGCAAACAGTTAGAAACAGTAACGCAATTGGCTTCTTAAGAGATCGCCGCGCGCCGCGCATGTTCTCGCGATCAGCGATTGCACTGACACAGGCTACGGTAAAATTAGCGGGGAGACCCGCGGTGGTCAATTCACTAAGCAGGATTAGAACCTGTGGAGGCTGGCACAATGCTTCAAAGTGCTTTGCACAGAGACTAGTCCATTATGCTATGGGATGGCTGTTTAATGTAGTGCTTTCGGTGTTCTATCAATTATGACAGTGTCGTGGGCTGGCCGTAGCGTTTGTAAACCAAAGGCCCTCCTTCGTAAAAATGATTTTTATTTCTCTGGCTGTTGCAATTGATATCAGTGGTTAATATGAGTGCCCTCAGTAAACAGCGCAACAAAAGACAGCAAACAGTTAGAAACAGTAGCGCAATTGGCTTCTTAAAGATGCCTTGCGCCGCGCATACGCGCATGTTCTCGCGATCAGCGATTGCACTGACACAGGCTACCGGGTAAAATTAGCGGGGAGACGCAGCGGTGGTCAATTCACTAAGCAGGATTAGAACCTGTGACGCTGGCACAATGCTTCAAGTGCTTTGCACAGAGACTACTCCATTATGCTATGGGATCGCTGTTTAATGTAGTGCTCGGTGTTCTATCAATTATGACAGTGTCGTGACGCTGGCTGTAGCGTTTGTAAACCAAAGGCCCTCCTTCTAATAAAAAAATGATTTTTATTTCTCTGGCTGTTGCAATTGATATCAGTGGTTAATATGAGTGCCCTCAGTAAACAGCGCAACAAAAAGACAGCAAACAGTTAGAAACAGTCACGCAATTGGCTTCTTAAGAGATCGCCGCACCTACGCGCCGCGTATGTTCGCGATCAGCGATTGCACTGACACAGGCTACCGGTAAAATTAACGGGAGACCGCGGTGGTCAATTCACTAAGCAGGATTAGAACCTGTGACGCTGGCACAATGCTTCAAGTGCTTTGTACAGAGACTACTCCATTATGCTATGGGATCGCTGTTTAATGTAGTGCTCGGTGTTCTATCAATTATGACAGTCTCGTGACGCTGGCCGTAGCGTTTGTAAACCAAAGGCCCTCCTTCTCGTAAAAAATGATTTTTTTTTTCTCTGGCTGTTGCAATTGATATCAGTGGTTAATATGAGTGCCCTCAGTAAACAGCGCAACAAAAGACAGCAAACAGTTAGAAACAATGCGCCAATTGGCTTCTTAAGAGATCGCATGCGCTAGCATACGCATGTTCTTGCGATCAGCGATTGCACTGACACAGGCTACCAGACACTGGTAAAACTAGCGGAGACGCGGTGGTTCCGCGTCGAAGCAGGATTAGAACCTGTGAGGCTGGCACAATGCTTCAAGTGCTTTGCACAGCGACTACTCCATTATGCTATGGGATCGCTGTTTAATGTAGTGCTTGGTGTTCATCAATTATGACAGTCTGCATTGGCGCTGGCCGTGGCGTTTGTAAACCAAAGGCCCTCCCTCGTAAAAAAATGATTTTTATTTCTCTGGCTGTTGCAATTGATATCAGTGGTTAATATGAGTGCCCTCAGTAAACGAAGCGCCCAACAAAAAGACAGCAAACAGTTAGAAACAATGCGCAATTGGCTTCTTAAGATCATGCGCGCGCCGCCGCGCTGTGTTCTCGCGATCAGCGGTGCACAGGCTTCAGGCTACTGGGTAAAAATTAACGGGAGACAGCGGTGGTCAATTCACTAAGCAGGATTAGAACCTGTGAACAACGTAGCCAAGTGCTTTGCACAGCGACTACTCCA
>NW_025962322.1:40215-57500 GCF_017589495.1 Alosa alosa
TTGCGCTGTTTACTGAGGGCACTCATATTAACCACTGATATCACTTGCAAACAGCCAGAGAAATAAAAATCATTTTTACGAGGAGGGCCTTTGGTTTACAAACGCTACGCCAGCCCACTCAGACTGGTCATACTGATAGAACACCGAGCGCACTACATTAAAAAACAGCCATCCCATAGCATAATGGAGTAGTCGCCAGTGCAAAGCACTTGAAGCATTGTGCCAGCCTCACAGGTTCTTAATCCTGCTTGACGTGACCACCGCGTCTCCTCGCTAGTTTTACCAGTGTCTGGTAGCCTGTGTCAGTGCACCGCTGATCGCGAGAACATGCGGCGCGGCGCGCGGCGACTTTAAGAAGCCAATTGCATTGTTTCTAACTGTTTGCCGTCTTTTGTTGCGCTGTTTACTGAGGGCACCTATATTAACCATCGATATCAATTGCAACAGCCAGAGAAATAAAAAATATTTTTTGAGAAGGAGGGCCTTTGGTTTACAAAACGCCACGCCAGCCGCCACGAGACTGTCATAATTGATAGAACACCGAAAGCACCACATTAAACAGCGATCCCTAGCATAATGGGAGTAGTCTCTGTGCAAAGCACTGAAGCATTGTGCCAGCGCCACAGGTTCTAATCCTGCTTAGTGAATTGACCACCGCGTCTCCCCGCTAATTTTACCGTAGCCTGTGTCAGTGCAATCGCTGATCGCCAGAACATGCGCGCGTGCATGCATCTCTTAAGAAGCCACCAGCGCGGACTGTTTCTAACTGTTTGCTGTCTTTTTTGCGCTGTTTACTGAGGGCACTCATATTAACCACTGATATCAATTGCAACAGCCAGAGAAATAAAAAATCATTTTTTACGAGAAGGAGGGCCTTTGGTTTACAAACGCCACGCCAGCGCCACGAGACTGTCATAATTGATAGAACACCGAAGCACTACATTAAACAGCCATCCCATAGCATAATGGAGTAGTCGCTGTGCAAAGCACTTGAAGCATTGTGCCAGCCCTCACAGGTTCTAATCCTGCTTAGTGAATTGACCACCGCGTCTCCCCGTTAATTTTACCAGTGCCTGGTAGCCAGTGCAATCGCTGATCGCGAGAAATCGCGCAGAAATACGCGCGGCGTATGATCTCTTAAGAAGCCAATTGCGCTACTGTTTCTAACTGTTTGCTGTCTTTTGTTGCGCTGTTTACTGAGGGCACTCATATTAACCACTGATATCAATTGCAACAGCCAGAGAAATAAAAATCATTTTTTACGAGAAGGAGGGCCTTTGGTTTACAAACGCCACGGCCAGCGCCACGAGACTGTCATAATTGATAGAACACCGAAAGCACTACATTAAACAGCCATCCCATAGCATAATGGAGTAGTCTCTGTGCAAAGCACTTGAAGCATTGTGCCAGCGCCACAGGTTCTAATCCTGCTTAGTGAATTGACCACCGCGTCTCCCCGTTATTTTACCGTAGCCTGTGTCAGTGCAATCGCTGATCGCGAGAACATGCGCAGGCGGTAAGGCGTGCGATCTCTTTAAGAAGCCAATTGCGACTGTTTCTAACTGTTTGCTGTCTTTTGTTGCGCTGTTTACTGAGGGCACCATATTAACCACTGATATCAATTGCAACAGCCAGAGAAATAAAAATCATTTTTTACGAGAAGGAGGGCCTTTGGTTTACAAACGCCACGGCCAGCGCCACGAGACTGTCATAATTGATAGAACACCAAGCACTACATTAAACAGCCATCCCATAGCATAATGGAGTAGTCGCTGTGCAAAGCACTTGAAGCATTGTGCCAGCCTCACAGGTTCTAATCCTGCTTCGACGCGACCACCGCGTCTCCCCGCTAGTTTTACCAGTGTCTGGTAGCCTGTGTCAGTGCAATCGCTGATCGCGAGAACATGCGCGCGGCGCGGCGCATCTCTTAAGAAGCCAATTGCGCATTGTTTCTAACTGTTTGCTGTCTTTTGTTGCGCTGTTTACTGAGGGCACTCATATTAACCACTGATATCAATTGCAACAGCCAGAGAAATAAAAAATCATTTTTTACGAGAAGGAGGGCCTTTGGTTTACAAACGCCACGGCCAGCCACGAGACTGTCATAATTGATAGAACACCGAGCACTACATTAAACAGCCATCCCATAGCATAATGGAGTAGTCGCTGTGCAAAGCACTTGAAGCATTGTGCCAGCCCCACAGGTTCTAATCCTGCTTAGTGAATTGACCACCGCGGTCTCCCCGCTAATTTTACCGTAGCCTGTGCCTGTGTCAGTGCACCGCTGATCGCTGAACATGCGAACATGCGTATGCGGCGCATCTCTTAAGAAGCCAATTGCGCGACTGTTTCTAACTGTTTGCTGTCTTTTGTTGCGCTTGTTTACTGAGGGCACTCATATTAACCACTGATATCAATTGCAACAGCCAGAGAAATAAAAATCATTTTTTTACGAAGGAGGGCCTTTGGTTTACAAACGCCACGCCAGCGCCACGAGACTGTCATAATTGATAGAACACCGAAGCACTACATTAAACAGCGATCCCATAGCATAATGGAGTAGTCGCTGTGCAAAGCACTTGAAGCATTGTGCCAGCCTCACAGGTTCTAATCCTGCTTCGACGCGACCACCGCGGTCTCCCCGCTAGTTTTACCAGTGTCTGGTAGCCTGTGTCAGTGCACCGCTGATCGCGAGAACATGCGCGCGCGTATGCGCGTATGCGGCGATCTCTTTAAGAAGCCAATTGCATTGTTTCTAACTGTTTGCTGTCTTTTTTGTTGCGCTGTTTACTGAGGGCACTCATATTAACCACTGATATCAATTGCAACAGCCAGAGAAATAAAAATCATTTTTTACGAGAAGGAGGGCCTTTGGTTTACAAACGCCACGCCAGCGCCACGAGACTGTCATAATTGATAGAACACCGAAGCACTACATTAAACAGCGATCCCATAGCATAATGGAGTAGTCTCTGTGCAAAGCACTTGAAGCATTGTGCCAGCGCCACAGGTTCTAATCCTGCTTAGTGAATTGACCACCGCGGTCCCCCGCTAATTTTACCGTAGCCTGTGTCAGTGCAATCGCTGATCGCGAGAACATGCGCGGCGCATGCGGCGGCGCGATCTTTAAGAAGCCAATTGCGCGACTGTTTCTAACTGTTTGCTGTCTTTTGTTGCGCTTGTTTACTGAGGGCACTCATATTAACCACTGATATCAATTGCAACAGCCAGAGAAATAAAAATCATTTTTTACGAGAAGGAGGGCCTTTGGTTTACAAACGCTACGGCCAGCGTCACGAGACTGTCATAATTGATAGAACACCAAGCACTACATTAAACAGCCATCCCATAGCATAATGGAGTAGTCGCTGTGCAAAGCACTTGAAGCATTGTGCCAGCCTCACAGGTTCTAATCCTGCTTCGACGCGACCACCGCGGTCTCCCCGCTAGTTTTACCAGTGTCTGGTAGCCTGTGTCAGTGCAATCGCTGATCGCGAACATGCGCGCGCATGCGGCGATCTTTAAGAAGCCAATTGGCGCTACTGTTTCTAACTGTTTGCTGTCTTTTGTTGCGCTGTTTACTGAGGGCACTCATATTAACCACTGATATCAATTGCAACAGCCAGAGAAATAAAAATCATTTTTACGAGAGAAGGAGGGCCTTTGGTTTACAAACGCCACGCCAGCCACGAGACTGTCATAATTGATAGAACACCGAAAGCACTACATTAAACAGCGATCCCATAGCATAATGGAGTAGTCGCTGTGCAAAGCACTTGAAGCATTGTGCCAGCCTCCACAGGTTCTAATCCTGCTTAGTGAATTGACCACCGCGTCTCCCCGCTAATTTTACCAGTGTAGCCTGTGTCAGTGCAATCGCTGATCGCGAACATGCGTATGCATGCGCGGCGGCGATCTCTTTAAGAAGCCAATTGCGCTACTGTTTCTAACTGTTTGCTGTCTTTTGTTGCGCTGTTTACTGAGGGCACTCATATTAACCACTGATATCAATTGCAACAGCCAGAGAAATAAAAATCATTTTTTACGAGAAGGAGGGCCTTTGGTTTACAAACGCCACGCCAGCGCCACGAGACTGTCATAATTGATAGAACACCAAGCACTACATTAAACAGCCATCCCATAGCATAATGGAGTAGTCGCTGTGCAAAGCACTTGAAGCATTGTGCCAGCCTCACAGGTTCTAATCCTGCTTCGACGCGACCACCGCGGTCTCCCCGCTAGTTTTACCAGTGTCTGGTAGCCTGTGTCAGTGCAATCGCTGATCGCGAGAACATGCGCGGCGCGGCGCATCTCTTAAGAAGCCAATTGCGCTACTGTTTCTAACTGTTTGCTGTCTTTTGTTGCGCTGTTTACTGAGGGCACTCATATTAACCACTGATATCAATTGCAACAGCCAGAGAAATAAAAATCATTTTTTACGAGAAGGAGGGCCTTTGGTTTACAAACGCCACGCCAGCGCCACGAGACTGTCATAATTGATAGAACACCGAGCACTACATTAAACAGCCATCCCATAGCATAATGGAGTAGTCTCTGTGCAAAGCACTTGAAGCATTGTGCCAGCGCCACAGGTTCTAATCCTGCTTAGTGAATTGACCACCGCGTCTCCCCGCTAATTTTACCGGTAGCCTGTGTCAGTGCAATCGCTGATCGCGAGAACATGCGCGCGCGGCGCGGCGTATGATCTCTTAAGAAGCCAATTGCGCTACTGTTTCTAACTGTTTGCTGTCTTTTGTTGCGCTTGTTTACTGAGGGCACTCATATTAACCACTGATATCAATTGCAACAGCCAGAGAAATAAAAATCATTTTTTACGAGAAGGAGGGCCTTTGGTTTACAAACGCCACGGCCAGCCACACGAGACTGTCATAATTGATAGAACACCAAGCACTACATTAAACAGCCATCCCATAGCATAATGGAGTAGTCGCTGTGCAAAGCACTTGAAGCATTGTGCCAGCCTCACAGGTTCTAATCCTGCTTCGACGTGACCACCGCGGTCTCCCGTTAGTTTTACCAGTGTCTGGTAGCCTGTGTCAGTGCAATCGCTGATCGCGCGAACAACATGCGCGCGCGCGCGCGATCTCTTAAGAAGCCAATTGGCGCACTGTTTCTAACTGTTTGCTGTCTTTTGTTGCGCTGTTTACTGAGGGCACTCATATTAACCACTGATATCAATTGCAACAGCCAGAGAAATAAAAATCATTTTTTTACGAGAAGGAGGGCCTTTGGTTTACAAACGCCACGCCAGCGCCACGAGACTGTCATAATTGATAGAACACCGAAAGCACTACATTAAACAGCGATCCCATAGCATAATGGAGTAGTCGCTGTGCAAAGCACTTGAAGCATTGTGCCAGCGTCACAGGTTCTAATCCTGCTTAGTGAATTGACCACCGCGTCTCCCCGCTAATTTTACCTGGTAGCCTGTGTCAGTGCAATCGCTGATCGCGAGAACATGCGCGCGGCGTATGCGGCGCGGCGATCTCTTAAGAAGCCAATTGCGCACTGTTTCTAACTGTTTGCTGTCTTTTGTTGCGCTGTTTACTGAGGGCACCTATATTAACCACTGATATCAATTGCAACAGCCAGAGAAATAAAAATCATTTTTTTTACGAGAAGGAGGGCCTTTGGTTTACAAACGCCACGGCCAGCGCCACGAGACTGTCATAATTGATAGAACACCAAGCACTACATTAAACAGCCATCCCATAGCATAATGGAGTAGTCGCTGTGCAAAGCACTTGAAGCATTGTGCCAGCCTCACAGGTTCTAATCCTGCTTCGACGCGACCACCGCGTCTCCCCGCTAGTTTTACCAGTGTCTGGTAGCCTGTGTCAGTGCAATCGCTGATCGCGAACAACGCGCGCGGCGCGGCGCGCGATCTCTTAAGAAGCCAATTGGCGCATTGTTTCTAACTGTTTGCTGTCTTTTGTTGCGCTGTTTACTGAGGGCACTCATATTAACCACTGATATCAATTGCAACAGCCAGAGAAATAAAAATCATTTTTTTACGAGAAGGAGGGCCTTTGGTTTACAAACGCCACGCCAGCGCCACGAGACTGTCATAATTGATAGAACACCGAGCACTACATTAAACAGCCATCCCATAGCATAATGGAGTAGTCTCTGTGCAAAGCACTTGAAGCATTGTGCCAGCCTCACAGGTTCTAATCCTGCTTAGTGAATTGACCACCGCGTCTCCCCGCTAATTTTACCGTAGCCTGTGTCAGTGCAATCGCTGATCGCGAAACATGCGCGCGGCGCAAGCGCGCGCGATCTCTTAAGAAGCCAATTGCGCTACTGTTTCTAACTGTTTGCTGTCTTTTGTTGCGCTGTTTACTGAGGGCACTCATATTAACCACTGATATCAATTGCAACAGCCAGAGAAATAAAAATCATTTTTTACGAAGGAGGGCCTTTGGTTTACAAACGCCACGCCAGCCACCACGAGACTGTCATAATTGATAGAACACCAAGCACTACATTAAACAGCCATCCCATAGCATAATGGAGTAGTCGCTGTGCAAAGCACTTGAAGCATTGTGCCAGCCTCACAGGTTCTAATCCTGCTTCGACGCGACCACCGCGGGTCTCCCCGCTAGTTTTACCAGTGTCTGGTAGCCTGTGTCAGTGCAATCGCTGATCGCGAAACATGCGCGCGGCGTAAGCGATCTCTTAAGAAGCCAATTGCGCATTGTTTCTAACTGTTTGCTGTCTTTTTTGTTGCGCTGTTTACTGAGGGCACTCATATTAACCACTGATATCAATTGCAACAGCCAGAGAAATAAAAATCATTTTTTACGAGAAGGAGGGCCTTTGGTTTACAAACGCCACGGCCAGCGCCACGAGACTGTCATAATTGATAGAACACCGAAAGCACTACATTAAACAGCGATCCCATAGCATAATGGAGTAGTCTCTGTGCAAAGCACTTGAAGCATTGTGCCAGCCTCCACAGGTTCTAATCCTGCTTAGTGAATTGACCACCGCGTCTCCCCGCTAATTTTACCAGTGTAGCCTGTGTCAGTGCAATCGCTGATCGCGAGAACATGCGTATGCGCGGCGCGCGACTTAAGAAGCCAATTGCGCACTGTTTCTAACTGTTTGCTGTCTTTTGTTGCGCTGTTTACTGAGGGCACTCATATTAACCACTGATATCAATTGCAACAGCCAGAGAAATAAAAATCATTTTTTACGAGAAGGAGGGCCTTTGGTTTACAAACGCCACGCCAGCGCCACGAGACTGTCATAATTGATAGAACACCAAGCACTACATTAAACAGCCATCCCATAGCATAATGGAGTAGTCGCTGTGCAAAGCACTTGAAGCATTGTGCCAGCCTCACAGGTTCTAATCCTGCTTCGACGCGACCACCGCTGTCTCCCCGCTAGTTTTACCAGTGTCTGGTAGCCTGTGTCAGTGCAATCGCTGATCGCGAGAACATGCGCGGCGCGGCGCGATCTCTTAAGAAGCCAATTGGCGCTATTGTTTCTAACTGTTTGCTGTCTTTTGTTGCGCTGTTTACTGAGGGCACTCATATTAACCACTGATATCAATTGCAACAGCCAGAGAAATAAAAATCATTTTTTACGAGAAGGAGGGCCTTTGGTTTACAAACGCCACGCCAGCGCCACGAGACTGTCATAATTGATAGAACACCGAAAGCACTACATTAAACAGCCATCCCATAGCATAATGGAGTAGTCGCTGTGCAAAGCACTTGAAGCATTGTGCCAGCCTCCACAGGTTCTAATCCTGCTTAGTGAATTGACCACCGCGTCTCCCCGCTAATTTTACCGTAGCCTGTGTCAGTGCAATCGCTGATCGCGAGAACATGCGTGCGCGCGCGGCGCGCGATCTCTTAAGAAGCCAATTGCGCGCACTGTTTCTAACTGTTTGCTGTCTTTTGTTGCGCTTGTTTTACTGAGGGCACTCATATTAACCACTGATATCAATTGCAACAGCCAGAGAAATAAAAATCATTTTTACGAGAAGGAGGGCCTTTGGTTTACAAACGCCACGCCAGCGCCACGAGACTGTCATAATTGATAGAACACCAAGCACTACATTAAACAGCGATCCCATAGCATAATGGAGTAGTCGCTGTGCAAAGCACTTGAAGCATTGTGCCAGCCTCACAGGTTCTAATCCTGCTTCGACGCGACCACCGCGTCTCCCCGCTAGTTTTACCAGTGTCTGGTAGCCTGTGTCAGTGCAATCGCTGATCGCGAGAACATGCGCGGCGCAAGGCGATCTCTTAAGAAGCCAATTGGCGCTACTGTTTCTAACTGTTTGCTGTCTTTTGTTGCGCTTGTTTACTGAGGGCACTCATATTAACCACTGATATCAATTGCAACAGCCAGAGAAATAAAAATCATTTTTTTACGAGAAGGAGGGCCTTTGGTTTACAAACGCCACGCCAGCCCACGAGACTGTCATAATTGATAGAACACCGAAGCACTACATTAAACAGCGATCCCATAGCATAATGGAGTAGTCGCTGTGCAAAGCACTTGAAGCATTGTGCCAGCCTCACAGGTTCTAATCCTGCTTAGTGAATTGACCACCGCGTCTCCCCGCTTTTTTTAGTGTCTGGTAGCCTGTGTCAGTGCAATCGCTGATCGCGAGAACATGCGCGCGCGCGCGCGCGCGCGCGATCTCTTAAGAAGCCAATTGCGCTACTGTTTCTAACTGTTTGCTGTCTTTTGTTGCGCTGTTTACTGAGGGCACTCATATTAACCACTGATATCAATTGCAACAGCCAGAGAAATAAAAATCATTTTTTTACGAGAAGGAGGGCCTTTGGTTTACAAACGCCACGCCAGCGCCACGAGACTGTCATAATTGATAGAACACCGAAAGCACTACATTAAACAGCCATCCCATAGCATAATGGAGTAGTCGCTGTGCAAAGCACTTGAAGCATTGTGCCAGCCTCACAGGTTCTAATCCTGCTTAGTGAATTGACCACCGCGGTCTCCCCGCTAATTTTACCGGTAGCCTGTGTCAGTGCAATCGCTGATCGCGAACAACATGCGTATGCGGCGCGCGGCGATCTCTTAAGAAGCCAATTGGCGCTACTGTTTCTAACTGTTTGCTGTCTTTTGTTGCGCTGTTTACTGAGGGCACTCATATTAACCACTGATATCAATTGCAACAGCCAGAGAAATAAAAATCATTTTTACGAAGGAGGGCCTTTGGTTTACAAACGCCACGCCAGCGCCACGAGACTGTCATAATTGATAGAACACCAAGCACTACATTAAACAGCCATCCCATAGCATAATGGAGTAGTCGCTGTGCAAAGCACTTGAAGCATTGTGCCAGCCTCACAGGTTCTAATCCTGCTTAGACGCGACCACCGCGTCTCCCCGCTAGTTTTACCAGTGTCTGGTAGCCTGTGTCAGTGCAATCGCTGATCGCGAAACATGCGCGCGCGCGCGATCTCTTAAGAAGCCAATTGCGCTACTGTTTCTAACTGTTTGCTGTCTTTTGTTGCGCTGTTTACTGAGGGCACTCATATTAACCACTGATATCAATTGCAACAGCCAGAGAAATAAAAATCATTTTTACGAGAAGGAGGGCCTTTGGTTTACAAACGCCACGGCCAGCGCCACGAGACTGTCATAATTGATAGAACACCGAAGCACTACATTAAACAGCCATCCCATAGCATAATGGAGTAGTCGCTGTGCAAAGCACTTGAAGCATTGTGCCAGCCTCACAGGTTCTAATCCTGCTTAGTGAATTGACCACCGCGTCTCCCCGCTAGTTTTTGTCTGGTAGCCTGTGTCAGTGCAATCGCTGATCGCGAGAACATGCGCGCGCGCGCGCGGCGATCTTTAAGAAGCCAATTGGCGCTACTGTTTCTAACTGTTTGCTGTCTTTTGTTGCGCTTGTTTACTGAGGGCACTCATATTAACCACTGATATCAATTGCAACAGCCAGAGAAATAAAAATCATTTTTTACGAGAAGGAGGGCCTTTGGTTTACAAACGCCACGCCAGCGCCACGAGACTGTCATAATTGATAGAACACCGAGCACTACATTAAACAGCCATCCCATAGCATAATGGAGTAGTCGCTGTGCAAAGCACTTGAAGCATTGTGCCAGCCTCACAGGTTCTAATCCTGCTTAGTGAATTGACCACCGCGGTCTCCCCGCTAATTTTACCAGTGTCTGGTAGCCTGTGTCAGTGCAATCGCTGATCGCGAGAACATGCGCGCGCGCGCGCGATGATCTCTTAAGAAGCCAATTGCGCTACTGTTTCTAACTGTTTGCTGTCTTTTGTTGCGCTGTTTACTGAGGGCACTCATATTAACCACTGATATCAATTGCAACAGCCAGAGAAATAAAAAATCATTTTTTACGAGAAGGAGGGCCTTTGGTTTACAAACGCCACGCCAGCGCCACGAGACTGTCATAATTGATAGAACACCAAGCACTACATTAAACAGCCATCCCATAGCATAATGGAGTAGTCGCTGTGCAAAGCACTTGAAGCATTGTGCCAGCCTCACAGGTTCTAATCCTGCTTCGACGCGACCACCGCGGTCTCCCCGCTAGTTTTACCAGTGTCTGGTAGCCTGTGTCAGTGCAATCGCTGATCGCGAAACATGCGCGCGCGCGCGCGATCTCTTAAGAAGCCAATTGCGCACTGTTTCTAACTGTTTGCTGTCTTTTGTTGCGCTTCGTTTACTGAGGGCACTCATATTAACCACTGATATCAATTGCAACAGCCAGAGAAATAAAAAATCATTTTTTACGAGAAGGAGGGCCTTTGGTTTACAAACGCCACGGCCAGCGCCACGAGACTGTCATAATTGATAGAACACCGAAAGCACTACATTAAACAGCCGCATCCCATAGCATAATGGAGTAGTCGCTGTGCAAAGCACTTGAAGCATTGTGCCAGCCTCACAGGTTCTAATCCTGCTTAGTGAATTGACCACCGCGTCTCCCCGCTAATTTTACCGTAGCCTGTGTCAGTGCAATCGCTGATCGCGAACACATGCGCGGCGCGCGGCGCATGATCTCTTAAGAAGCCAATTGCGCGACTGTTTCTAACTGTTTGCTGTCTTTTGTTGCGCTGTTTACTGAGGGCACTCATATTAACCACTGATATCAATTGCAACAGCCAGAGAAATAAAAATCATTTTTACGAGAAGGAGGGCCTTTGGTTTACAAACGCCACGCCAGCGCCACGAGACTGTCATAATTGATAGAACACCAAGCACTACATTAAACAGCGATCCCATAGCATAATGGAGTAGTCGCTGTGCAAAGCACTTGAAGCATTGTGCCAGCCTCACAGGTTCTAATCCTGCTTCGACGTGACCACCGCGGTCTCCCCGCTAGTTTTACCAGTGTCTGGTAGCCTGTGTCAGTGCAATCGCTGATCGCGAGAACATGCGCGCGCGCGCGCGATCTCTTAAGAAGCCAATTGCGCACTGTTTCTAACTGTTTGCTGTCTTTTGTTGCGCTGTTTACTGAGGGCACTCATATTAACCACTGATATCAATTGCAACAGCCAGAGAAATAAAAATCATTTTTTACGAGAAGGAGGGCCTTTGGTTTACAAACGCTACGGCCAGCGTCACGAGACTGTCATAATTGATAGAACACCGAAAGCACTACATTAAACAGCGATCCCATAGCATAATGGAGTAGTCGCTGTGCAAAGCACTTGAAGCATTGTGCCAGCCCACAGGTTCTAATCCTGCTTAGTGAATTGACCACCGCGGTCTCCCCGCTAATTTTACCGTAGCCTGTGTCAGTGCAATCGCTGATCGCGAGAACATGCGCGCGGCATGCGCGGCGATCTCTTAAGAAGCCAATTGCGCGGACTGTTTCTAACTGTTTGCTGTCTTTTGTTGCGCTGTTTACTGAGGGCACTCATATTAACCACTGATATCAATTGCAACAGCCAGAGAAATAAAAATCATTTTTTACGAGAAGGAGGGCCTTTGGTTTACAAACGCCACGGCCAGCGCCACGAGACTGTCATAATTGATAGAACACCGAGCACTACATTAAACAGCCATCCCATAGCATAATGGAGTAGTCGCTGTGCAAAGCACTTGAAGCATTGTGCCAGCCTCACAGGTTCTAATCCTGCTTCGACGCGACCACCGCGGTCTCCCCGCTAGTTTTACCAGTGTCTGGTAGCCTGTGTCAGTGCAATCGCTGATCGCGAGAACATGCGCGCGCGCGCGCGCGATCTCTTAAGAAGCCAATTGCGCATTGTTTCTAACTGTTTGCTGTCTTTTGTTGCGCTGTTTACTGAGGGCACTCATATTAACCACTGATATCAATTGCAACAGCCAGAGAAATAAAAATCATTTTTACGAGAAGGAGGGCCTTTGGTTTACAAACGCCACGCCAGCGCCACGAGACTGTCATAATTGATAGAACACCGAAAGCACTACATTAAACAGCCATCCCATAGCATAATGGAGTAGTCGCTGTGCAAAGCACTTGAAGCATTGTGCCAGCCTCACAGGTTCTAATCCTGCTTAGTGAATTGACCACCGCGGTCTCCCCGCTAATTTTACCAGTGTCCTGTGCCAGTGTGCAATCGCTGATCGCGAGAACATGCGCGCGGCGCGGCGCGGCGATCTCTTAAGAAGCCAATTGCGCACTGTTTCTAACTGTTTGCTGTCTTTTGTTGCGCTTGTTTACTGAGGGCACTCATATTAACCACTGATATCAATTGCAACAGCCAGAGAAATAAAAAATCATTTTTTTACGAGAAGGAGGGCCTTTGGTTTACAAACGCCACGCCAGCGCCACGAGACTGTCATAATTGATAGAACACCAAGCACTACATTAAACAGCCATCCCATAGCATAATGGAGTAGTCGCTGTGCAAAGCACTTGAAGCATTGTGCCAGCCTCACAGGTTCTAATCCTGCTTAGACGCGACCACCGCGGTCTCTCCCGTTAGTTTTACCAGTGTCTGGTAGCCTGTGTCAGTGCAATCGCTGATCGCGAGAACATGCGCGCGGCGCGCGCGCTCTTTAAGAAGCCAATTGCGCACTGTTTCTAACTGTTTGCTGTCTTTTGTTGCGCTTGTTTACTGAGGGCACTCATATTAACCACTGATATCAATTGCAACAGCCAGAGAAATAAAAATCATTTTTTACGAGAAGGAGGGCCTTTGGTTTACAAACGCCACGCCAGCGCCACGAGACTGTCATAATTGATAGAACACCGAGCACTACATTAAACAGCCATCCCATAGCATAATGGAGTAGTCTCTGTGCAAAGCACTTGAAGCATTGTGCCAGCCCACAGGTTCTAATCCTGCTTAGTGAATTGACCACCGCGTCTCCCCGCTAATTTTACCGTGTCTAGCCTGTGTCAGTGCAATCGCTGATCGCGAGAACATGCGCGGCGCGCGCGCGCGCTCTCTTAAGAAGCCAATTGCGCATTGTTTCTAACTGTTTGCTGTCTTTTGTTGCGCTGTTTACTGAGGGCACTCATATTAACCACTGATATCAATTGCAACAGCCAGAGAAATAAAAATCATTTTTTACGAGAAGGAGGGCCTTTGGTTTACAAACGCTACGGCCAGCGTCACGAGACTGTCATAATTGATAGAACACCAAGCACTACATTAAACAGCGATCCCATAGCATAATGGAGTAGTCGCTGTGCAAAGCACTTGAAGCATTGTGCCAGCCTCACAGGTTCTAATCCTGCTTCGACGTGACCACCGCGGTCTCCCGTTAGTTTTACCAGTGTCTGGTAGCCTGTGTCAGTGCAATCGCTGATCGCGAGAACATGCGTGCGTGCGTGCGATCTCTTAAGAAGCCAATTGCGTTACTGTTTCTAACTGTTTGCTGTCTTTTTGTTGCGCTGTTTACTGAGGGCACTCATATTAACCACTGATATCAATTGCAACAGCCAGAGAAATAAAAATCATTTTTTTACGAGAAGGAGGGCCTTTGGTTTACAAACGCCACGCCAGCGCCACGAGACTGTCATAATTGATAGAACACCGAGCACTACATTAAACAGCCATCCCATAGCATAATGGAGTAGTCGCTGTGCAAAGCACTTGAAGCATTGTGCCAGCCTCACAGGTTCTAATCCTGCTTAGTGAATTGACCACCGCGTCTCCCCGCTAATTTTACCAGTGTCTGGTAGCCTGTGTCAGTGCAACGCTGATCGCGAAACATGCGCGCGCGCGCGCGCGATCTCTTAAGAAGCCAATTGCGCTACTGTTTCTAACTGTTTGCTGTCTTTTGTTGCGCTGTTTTACTGAGGGCACTCATATTAACCACTGATATCAATTGCAACAGCCAGAGAAATAAAAATCATTTTTTACGAGAAGGAGGGCCTTTGGTTTACAAACGCTACGGCCAGCGTCACGAGACTGTCATAATTGATAGAACACCAAGCACTACATTAAACAGCGATCCCATAGCATAATGGAGTAGTCGCTGTGCAAAGCACTTGAAGCATTGTGCCAGCCTCACAGGTTCTAATCCTGCTTCGACGCGACCACCGCGGTCTCCCCGTTAGTTTTACCAGTGTCTGGTAGGTAGCCTGTGTCAGTGCAATCGCTGATCGCGAGAACATGCGCGCGCGCATGCGCGTGCATCTCTTAAGAAGCCAATTGCGCATTGTTTCTAACTGTTTGCTGTCTTTTTGTTGCGCTGTTTACTGAGGGCACTCATATTAACCACTGATATCAATTGCAACAGCCAGAGAAATAAAAATCATTTTTACGAGAAGGAGGGCCTTTGGTTTACAAACGCCACGCCAGCGCCACGAGACTGTCATAATTGATAGAACACCGAAGCACTACATTAAACAGCGATCCCATAGCATAATGGAGTAGTCGCTGTGCAAAGCACTTGAAGCATTGTGCCAGCCTCACAGGTTCTAATCCTGCTTAGTGAATTGACCACCGCGTCTCCCCGCTAATTTTACCGTAGCCTGTGTCAGTGCAATCGCTGATCGCGAGAACATACGCGCGCGCGCGCGCGATCTCTTAAGAAGCCAATTGCGACTGTTTCTAACTGTTTGCTGTCTTTTGTTGCGCTGTTTACTGAGGGCACTCATATTAACCACTGATATCAATTGCAACAGCCAGAGAAATAAAAATCATTTTTTACGAGAAGGAGGGCCTTTGGTTTACAAACGCCACGCCAGCGCCACGAGACTGTCATAATTGATAGAACACCAAGCACTACATTAAACAGCCATCCCATAGCATAATGGAGTAGTCGCTGTGCAAAGCACTTGAAGCATTGTGCCAGCCTCACAGGTTCTAATCCTGCTTCGACGCGACCACCGCGTCTCCCCGCTAGTTTTACCAGTGTCTGGTAGCCTGTGTCAGTGCAATCGCTGATCGCGAGAACATGCGCGCGGCGCGCGCGATCTCTTAAGAAGCCAATTGCGCGCACTGTTTCTAACTGTTTGCTGTCTTTTGTTGCGCTGTTTACTGAGGGCACTCATATTAACCACTGATATCAATTGCAACAGCCAGAGAAATAAAAATCATTTTTTACGAGAAGGAGGGCCTTTGGTTTACAAACGCCACGCCAGCGCCACGAGACTGTCATAATTGATAGAACACCGAAGCACTACATTAAACAGCCATCCCATAGCATAATGGAGTAGTCGCTGTGCAAAGCACTTGAAGCATTGTGCCAGCCTCACAGGTTCTAATCCTGCTTAGTGAATTGACCACCGCGTCTCCCCGCTAGTTTTACCAGTAGTCTGGTAGCCAGTGTCAATGCAACGCTGATCGCGAGAACATGCGCGCGCGGCGCGCGTGCGATCTCTTAAGAAGCCAATTGCGCACTGTTTCTAACTGTTTGCTGTCTTTTGTTGCGCTGTTTACTGAGGGCACTCATATTAACCACTGATATCAATTGCAACAGCCAGAGAAATAAAAATCATTTTTTTTTACGAGAAGGAGGGCCTTTGGTTTACAAACGCCACGCCAGCGCCACGAGACTGTCATAATTGATAGAACACCGAAGCACTACATTAAACAGCGATCCCATAGCATAATGGAGTAGTCGCTGTGCAAAGCACTTGAAGCATTGTGCCAGCCTCACAGGTTCTAATCCTGCTTAGTGAATTGACCACCGCGGTCTCCCCGCTAATTTTACCAGTGTCTGGTAGCCTGTGTCAGTGCAATCGCTGATCGCGAGAACATGCGGCGCGGCGTGCATCTCTTAAGAAGCCAATTGCGCTACTGTTTCTAACTGTTTGCTGTCTTTTGTTGCGCTGTTTACTGAGGGCACTCATATTAACCACTGATATCAATTGCAACAGCCAGAGAAATAAAAATCATTTTTTACGAGAAGGAGGGCCTTTGGTTTACAAACGCCACGGCCAGCGCCACGAGACTGTCATAATTGATAGAACACCGAAGCACTACATTAAACAGCCATCCCATAGCATAATGGAGTAGTCGCTGTGCAAAGCACTTGAAGCATTGTGCCAGCCTCACAGGTTCTAATCCTGCTTAGTGACGCGACCACCGCGGTCTCCCCGCTAGTTTTACCAGTGTCTGGTAGCCTGTGTCAGTGCAATCGCTGATCGCGAGAACATGCGCGCGCGCAGCGCGGCGCGGCGATCTTTAAGAAGCCAATTGCGCTACTGTTTCTAACTGTTTGCTGTCTTTTGTTGCGCTGTTTACTGAGGGCACTCATATTAACCACTGATATCAATTGCAACAGCCAGAGAAATAAAAATCATTTTTTTACTTAGAAGGAGGGCCTTTGGTTTACAAACGCTACGGCCAGCGTCACGAGACTGTCATAATTGATAGAACACCAAGCACTACATTAAACAGCGATCCCATAGCATAATGGAGTAGTCGCTGTGCAAAGCACTTGAAGCATTGTGCCAGCCTCACAGGTTCTAATCCTGCTTCGACTTGACCACCGCGTCTCCCCGCTAGTTTTACCAGTGTCTGGTAGCCTGTGTCAGTGCAATCGCTGATCGCGAAACATGCGCGCGCGGCGATCTCTTAAGAAGCCAATTGCGCACTGTTTCTAACTGTTTGCTGTCTTTTTGTTGCGCTGTTTACTGAGGGCACTCATATTAACCACTGATATCAATTGCAACAGCCAGAGAAATAAAAATCATTTTTACGAGAAGGAGGGCCTTTGGTTTACAAACGCCACGCCAGCGCCACGAGACTGTCATAATTGATAGAACACCGAGCACTACATTAAACAGCGATCCCATAGCATAATGGAGTAGTCGCTGTGCAAAGCACTTGAAGCATTG
>NW_025962323.1:0-320 GCF_017589495.1 Alosa alosa
TGGGATGGCTGTTTAATGTGGTGCTTTCGGTGTTCTATCAATTATGACAGTCGTGGCGCTGGCGTGGCGTTTGTAAACCAAAGGCCCTCCTTTTAAGTAAAAAATGATTTTATTTCTCTGGCTGTTGCAATTGGTAATCAGTGGTTAATATGAGTGCCCTCGGTAAACAGCATAACAAAAGACAGCAAACAGTTAGAAACAGTAGCATGGTGGCCTTCTTAAGAGATCGCCTTGCGCCGCGCCGCGCTTGTGTTCTCGCGATCAGCGATTGCACTGACACAGGCTACGGTAAAATTAGCGGGGAGACGCGGTGTTCAATT
>NW_025962323.1:820-10500 GCF_017589495.1 Alosa alosa
AACTGTTTTGCTGTCTTTTTGTTGCTGTTTACTGAGGCACTCATATTAACCACTGATATCAATTGCAACAGCCAGAGAAATAAAATCATTTTTTTTTGAAGGAGGGCCTTTGGTTTAGCGCTTCTGACCGGCGTCCGCGAGACTGTCATAATTGATAGAACACCAAGCACTACATTAAACAGCGATCCCATAGCATAATGGGTAGTCTCTGTGCAAAGCACTTGAAGCATTGTGCCAGCCTCACGGGTTCTAATCCTGCTTAGTGAATTGACCACGCGGTCTCCGTTAGTTTTTTTTAAGTGTCTGGTAGCCTGTGTCAGTGCTGTCGCTGATCAGCGAGAACATCGTCGTCGCGTGCGTCGTCGCGATCTCTTAAAGCCAATTGCGTTACTGTTTTCTAACTGTTTGCTGTCTTTTTGTTGCGCTGTTTACTGGGGGCACTCATATTAACCACTGATATCAATTGCAACAGCCAGAGAAATAAAATCATTTTTTACGAGAAGGAGGGCCTTTGGTTTACAAGCGCTTCTGACCAGCGTCCGCGAGACTGTCATAATTGATAGAACACCGAGCACTACATTAAACAGCGATCCCATAGCATAATGGGTAGTCTCTGTGCAAAGCACTTGAAGCATTATTGCCAGCGTCACAGGTTCTAATCCTGCTTAGTGAATTGACCACGGCGGTCTCCGTTAATTTTACCGGTGTCGGTAGCCTGTGTCAGTGTGCAATCGCTGATCAGCGAGAACATCGCGTCGCGTCGTCGCGATCTCTTAAGAAGCCAATTGCGTTACTGTTTCTAACTGTTTGCTGTCTTTTTGTTGCGCTGTTTACTGAGGGCACTCATATTAACCACTGATATCAATTGCAACAGCCAGAGAAATAAAATCATTTTTTACGACGAGGAGGGCCTTTGGTTTACAAAGCCTTCTGGCCAGCGTCCGCGAGACTGTCATAATTGATAGAACACCAAGCACTACATTAAACAGCGATCCCATAGCATAATGGAGTAGTCGCTGTGCAAAGCACTTGAAGCATTGTGCCAGCCTCACAGGTTCTAATCCTGCTTCGTCGTGACAACCCAGCGGTCTCCGTTAGTTTTACCAGTGTCTGGTAGCCTGTGTCAGTGCAATCGCTGATCGCGAGAACATCGCGTCGTCGTCGTCGTCGCGATCTCTTAAGAAGCCAATTGCGTTACTGTTTCTAACTGTTTGCTGTCTTTTTGTTGCGCTGTTTACTGGGGGCACTCATATTAACCACTGATATCAATTGCAACAGCCAGAGAAAAAAATCATTTTTCACGAAGGAGGGCCTTTAGTTTACAAGCGCTACGGCCAGCGTCACGAGACTGTCATAATTGATAGAACACCGAGCACTACATTAAACAGCGATCCCATAGCATAATGGGTAGTCTCTGTGCAAAGCACTTGAAGCATTGTGCCAGCGTCACAGGTTCTAATCCTGCTTAGTGAATTGACCACCCAGCGGTCTCCGTTAATTTTACGGTAGCCTGTGTCAGTGCTGTCGCTGATCGCGAGAACATCGTCGTCGTCGTCGTCGCGATCTCTTAAGAAGCCAATTGCGTTACTGTTTCTAACTGTTTGCTGTCTTTTTGTTGCGCTGTTTACTGGGGGCACTCATATTAACCACTGATATCAATTGCAACAGCCAGAGAAATAAAATCATTTTTTCACGAGAAGGAGGGCCTTTGGTTTACAAGCTTCTGAGCCAGCGTCCGCGACACTGTCATAATTGATAGAACACCCGAGCACTACATTAAACAGCGATCCCATAGCATAATGGACTAGTCTCTGTGCAAAGCACTTGAAGCATTATTGCCAGCGTCACAGGTTCTAATCCTGCTTAGTGAATTGACCACCGCGGTCTCCGTTAATTTTACGGTGGCCTGTGTCAGTGCAATGTCGCTGATGGCGAGAACATCGCGTCGCGTGCGTCGCGATCTCTTAAGAAGCCAATTGCGTTACTGTTTCTAACTGTTTGCTGTCTTTTTGTTGCTGTTTACTGAGGGCACTCATATTAACCACTGATATCAATTGCAACAGCCAGAGAAATAAAATCATTTTTTTTACGAGGAGGGCCTTTGGTTTACAAGCGCTTCTGACCAGCGTCCGCGAGACTGTCATAATTGATAGAACACCAAGCACTACATTAAACAGCGATCCCATAGCATAATGGGTAGTCTCTGTGCAAAGCACTTGAAGCATTGTGCCAGCCTCACAGGTTCTAATCCTGCTTCGGCGTGACCACCAGCGGTCTCCGTTAGTTTTACCAGTGTCTGGTAGCCTGTGTCAGTGCAATCGCTGATCAGCGAGAACATCGCGTCGTCGTCGCGTCGCGATCTCTTAAAAGCCAATTGCGTTACTGTTTCTAACTGTTTGCTGTCTTTTTGTTGCGCTGTTTACTGGGGGCACTCATATTAACCACTGATATCAATTGCAACAGCCAGAGAAAAAAAAATCATTTTACGAGAAGGAGGGCCTTTGGTTTACAAGCGCTTCGACCAGCGTCGCGAGACTGTCATAATTGATAGAACACCGAGCACTACATTAAACAGCGATCCCATAGCATAATGGGTAGTCTCTGTGCAAAGCACTTGAAGCATTGTGCCAGCGTCACAGGTTCTAATCCTGCTTAGTGAATTGACCACCGCGGTCTCCGTTAATTTTACCGGTAGCCTGTGTCAGTGCAGTGCAATTGCTGATCGCGAGAACATCGTCGCGTCGCGTCGCGTCGCGATCTCTTAAAAGCCAATTGCGTTACTGTTTCTAACTGTTTGCTGTCTTTTTGTTGCGCTGTTTACTGGGGGCACTCATATTAACCACTGATATCAATTGCAACAGCCAGAGAAATAAAAATCATTTTTCACGAAGGAGGGCCTTTGGTTTACAAAGCGCTTCTGACCAGCGTCCACGAGACTGTCATAATTGATAGAACACCGAGCACTACATTAAACAGCGATCCCATAGCATAATGGGTAGTCTCTGTGCAAAGCACTTGAAGCATTGTGCCAGCGTCACAGGTTCTAATCCTGCTTAGTGAATTGACCACCGCGGTCTCCGTTAATTTTACCAGTGTCTGGTAGCCTGTGTCAGTGCAATCGCTGATCGCGAGAACATCGTCGTCGCGTCGTCGTCGCGATCTCTTAAGAAGCCAATTGCGTTACTGTTTCTAACTGTTTGCTGTCTTTTTTGTTGCTGTTTACTGGGGGCACTCATATTAACCACTGATATCAATTGCAACAGCCAGAGAAATAAAAATCATTTTTCACGACGAGGAGGGCCTTTGGTTTACAAGCCTTCTGACCAGCGTCGCGAGACTGTCATAATTGATAGAACACCGAGCACTACATTAAACAGCGATCCCATAGCATAATGGAGTAGTCTCTGTGCAAAGCACTTGAAGCATTGTGCCAGCGTCACAGGTTCTAATCCTGCTTAGTGAATTGACCACCGCGGTCTCCCGTTAATTTTACCGGTGGCCTGTGTCAGTGCAATGTCGCTGATCAGCGAGAACATCGTCGCGTCGCGTCGCGTCGCGATCTCTTAAGAAGCCAATTGCGTTACTGTTTCTAACTGTTTGCTGTCTTTTTTGTTGCGCTGTTTACTGGGGGCACTCATATTAACCACTGATATCAATTGCAACAGCCAGAGAAATAAAATCATTTTTTCACGAGAAGGAGGGCCTTTGGTTTACAAGCGCTTCTGACCAGCGTCGCGAGACTGTCATAATTGATAGAACACCAAGCACTACATTAAACAGCGATCCCATAGCATAATGGGTAGTCTCTGTGCAAAGCACTTGAAGCATTGTGCCAGCGTCACAGGTTCTAATCCTGCTTAGTGAATTGACCACCGCGGTCTCCGTTAGTTTTTGTCTGGTAGCCTGTGTCAGTGCAATCGCTGATGGCGAGAACATGCGTCGCGTCGCGTCGCGTCGCGATCTCTTAAGAAGCCAATTGCGTTACTGTTTCTAACTGTTTGCTGTCTTTTTGTTGCGCTGTTTACTGGGGGCACTCATATTAACCACTGATATCAATTGCAACAGCCAGAAAAAAAATCATTTTTCACGAGGAAGGAGGGCCTTTGGTTTACAAGCGCTTCTGACCAGCGTCCGCGAGACTGTCATAATTGATAGAACACCAAGCACTACATTAAACAGCGATCCCATAGCATAATGGAGTAGTCTCTGTGCAAAGCACTTGAAGCATTATTGCCAGCGTCACAGGTTCTAATCCTGCTTAGTGAATTGACCACCGCGGTCTCCGTTAATTTTACCAGTGTCTGGTAGCCTGTGTCAGTGCAATCGCTGATGGCGAGAACATCGTCGTCGTCGCGTCGCGTCGTCGCGATCTCTTAAAGCCAATTGCGTTACTGTTTCTAACTGTTTGCTGTCTTTTTGTTGCGCTGTTTACTGAGGGCACTCATATTAACCACTGATATCAATTGCAACAGCCAGAGAAATAAAAATCATTTTTCACGAGAAGGAGGGCCTTTGGTTTACAAGCGCTTCGGCCAGCGTCCGCGAGACTGTCATAATTGATAGAACACCGAGCACTACATTAAACAGCGATCCCATAGCATAATGGAGTAGTCTCTGTGCAAAGCACTTGAAGCATTGTGCCAGCGTCACAGGTTCTAATCCTGCTTAGTGAATTGACCACCGCGGTCTCCGTTAATTTTACCAGTGTCGGTAGCCTGTGTCAGTGCAATCGCTGATGGCGAGAAACGTCGCGTCGCGTCGTCGTCGTCGCGATCTCTTAAAAAGCCAATTGCGTTACTGTTTCTAACTGTTTGCTGTCTTTTTTGTTGCGCTGTTTACTGGGGGCACTCATATTAACCACTGATATCAATTGCAACAGCCAGAGAAATAAAAATCATTTTTTCACGAGAAGGAGGGCCTTTGGTTTACAAGCGCTTCTGGCCAGCGTCCGCGAGACTGTCATAATTGATAGAACACCGAGCACTACATTAAACAGCGATCCCATAGCATAATGGGTAGTCTCTGTGCAAAGCACTTGAAGCATTGTGCCAGCGTCACAGGTTCTAATCCTGCTTAGTGAATTGACCACCGCGGTCTCCGTTAATTTTACCCGGTAGCCTGTGTCAGTGCTGTCGCTGATCGCGAGAACATCGTCGTCGTCGCGTCGTCGCGATCTCTTAAGAAGCCAATTGCGTTACTGTTTCTAACTGTTTGCTGTCTTTTTGTTGCGCTGTTTACTGGGGGCACTCATATTAACCACTGATATCAATTGCAACAGCCAGAGAAATAAAAATCATTTTTTCACGAGAAGGAGGGCCTTTGGTTTACAAGCGCTTCTGACCAGCGTCCGCGAGACTGTCATAATTGATAGAACACCGAGCACTACATTAAACAGCGATCCCATAGCATAATGGACTAGTCTCTGTGCAAAGCACTTGAAGCATTGTGCCAGCGTCACAGGTTCTAATCCTGCTTAGTGAATTGACCACCGCGGTCTCCCGTTAATTTTACCGGTAGCCTGTGTCAGTGCAATCGCTGATCGCGAAGAACATCGCGTCGCGTCGTCGCGATCTCTTAAAAGCCAATTGCGTTGACTGTTTCTAACTGTTTGCTGTCTTTTTGTTGCGCTGTTTACTGGGGGCACTCATATTAACCACTGATATCAATTGCAACAGCCAGAGAAATAAAAATCATTTTTCACGAGGAAGGAGGGCCTTTGGTTTACAAGCGCTACGGCCAGCGTCCGCGAGACTGTCATAATTGATAGAACACCAAGCACTACATTAAACAGCGATCCCATAGCATAATGGGTAGTCTCTGTGCAAAGCACTTGAAGCATTGTGCCAGCCTCACAGGTTCTAATCCTGCTTAGTGAATTGACCACCGCGGTCTCCGTTAATTTTACCCTGGTAGCCTGTGTCAGTGCAATCGCTGATCGGCGAGAACATGCGTCGCGTCGCGTCGTCGCGATCTCTTAAAAGCCAATTGCGTTACTGTTTCTAACTGTTTGCTGTCTTTTTGTTGCGCTGTTTACTGAGGGGCACTCATATTAACCACTGATATCAATTGCAACAGCCAGAGAAATAAAAATCATTTTTTACGAGAAGGAGGGCCTTTGGTTTACAAAGCGCTTCTGACCAGCGTCGCGAGACTGTCATAATTGATAGAACACCGAGCACTACATTAAACAGCGATCCCATAGCATAATGGAGTAGTCTCTGTGCAAAGCACTTGAAGCTTTTTGCCAGCGTCACAGGTTCTAATCCTGCTTAGTGAATTGACCACCGCGGTCTCCGTTAATTTTACCAGTGTCCGGTAGCCTGTGTCAGTGCAATCGCTGATCGCGAGAACATGCGTCGCGTCGCGTCGTCGCGATCTCTTAAGAAGCCAATTGCGTTACTGTTTCTAACTGTTTGCTGTCTTTTTGTTGCGCTGTTTACTGAGGGGCACTCATATTAACCACTGATATCAATTGCAACAGCCAGAGAAATAAAAATCATTTTTCACGAGAAGGAGGGCCTTTGGTTTACAAAGCGCTTCTGACCAGCGTCCGCGAGACTGTCATAATTGATAGAACACCGAGCACTACATTAAACAGCGATCCCATAGCATAATGGAGTAGTCTCTGTGCAAAGCACTTGAAGCATTGTGCCAGCGTCACAGGTTCTAATCCTGCTTAGTGAATTGACCACCGGTCTCTCCGTTTTAATTTTACCCGGTAGCCTGTGTCAGTGCAATCGCTGATGGCGAGAACATGCGTCGCGTCGCGTCGCGTCGCGATCTCTTAAAAGCCAATTGCGTTACTGTTTCTAACTGTTTGCTGTCTTTTTGTTGCGCTGTTTACTGGGGGCACTCATATTAACCACTGATATCAATTGCAACAGCCAGAGAAATAAAAATCATTTTTTCACGAAGGAGGGCCTTTGGTTTACAAAGCGCTCTGACCAGCGTCCGCGAGACTGTCATAATTGATAGAACACCGAGCACTACATTAAACAGCGATCCCATAGCATAATGGGTAGTCTCTGTGCAAAGCACTTGAAGCATTGTGCCAGCGTCACAGGTTCTAATCCTGCTTAGTGAATTGACCACCGCGGTCTCCGTTAATTTTACCAGTGTCGGTAGCCTGTGTCAGTGCAATCGCTGATCGCGAGAACATCGCGTCGCGTCGTCGTCGTCGCGATCTCTTAAGAAGCCAATTGCGTTACTGTTTCTAACTGTTTGCTGTCTTTTTGTTGCGCTGTTTACTGAGGGCACTCATATTAACCACTGATATCAATTGCAACAGCCAGAGAAAAAAAAATCATTTTTTACGAGAAGGAGGGCCTTTGGTTTACAAGCGCTTCTGGCCAGCGTCCGCGAGACTGTCATAATTGATAGAAACCCAAGCACTACATTAAACAGCGATCCCATAGCATAATGGAGTAGTCTCTGTGCAAAGCACTTGAAGCATTGTGCCAGCGTCACAGGTTCTAATCCTGCTTAGTGAATTGACCACCGCGGTCTCCGTTAATTTTACCAGTGTCTGGTAGCCTGTGTCAGTGCAATGTCGCTGATCGCGAGAACAACATCGTCGCGTCGTCGCGTCGCGATCTCTTAAAAGCCAATTGCGTTACTGTTTCTAACTGTTTGCTGTCTTTTTGTTGCGCTGTTTACTGAGGGCACTCATATTAACCACTGATATCAATTGCAACAGCCAGAGAAATAAAAATCATTTTTTACGAGAAGGAGGGCCTTTGGTTTACAAAGCGCTTCTGACCAGCGTCGCGAGACTGTCATAATTGATAGAACACCGAGCACTACATTAAACAGCGATCCCATAGCATAATGGAGTAGTCTCTGTGCAAAGCACTTGAAGCATTGTGCCAGCGTCACAGGTTCTAATCCTGCTTAGTGAATTGACCACCGCGGTCTCCGTTAATTTTACCCGGTAGCCTGTGTCAGTGCAATCGCTGATGGCGAGAACATCGTCGCGTCGCGTCGCGTCGCGTCGCGATCTCTTAAGAAGCCAATTGCGTTACTGTTTCTAACTGTTTGCTGTCTTTTTGTTGCGCTGTTTACTGGGGGCACTCATATTAACCACTGATATCAATTGCAACAGCCAGAGAAATAAAAATCATTTTTTTCACGAAGAAGGAGGGCCTTTGGTTTACAAGCGCTCTGACCAGCGTCCGCGAGACTGTCATAATTGATAGAACACCGAGCACTACATTAAACAGCGATCCCATAGCATAATGGAGTAGTCTCTGTGCAAAGCACTTGAAGCATTGTGCCAGCGTCACAGGTTCTAATCCTGCTTAGTGAATTGACCACAGCGGTCTCCGTTAATTTTACCCGGTAGCCTGTGTCAGTGCAATCGCTGATCGCGAGAACAACGTCGCGTCGCGTCGTCGCGATCTCTTAAAAGCCAATTGCGTTACTGTTTCTAACTGTTTGCTGTCTTTTTGTTGCGCTGTTTACTGGGGGCACTCATATTAACCACTGATATCAATTGCAACAGCCAGAGAAATAAAAATCATTTTTTCACGAGAAGGAGGGCCTTTGGTTTACAAAGCGCTTCTGACCAGCGTCCGCGAGACTGTCATAATTGATAGAACACCGAGCACTACATTAAACAGCGATCCCATAGCATAATGGAGTAGTCTCTGTGCAAAGCACTTGAAGCATTATTGCCAGCGTCACAGGTTCTAATCCTGCTTAGTGAATTGACCACCGCGGTCTCCGTTAATTTTACCAGTGTCTGGTAGCCTGTGTCAGTGCAATGTCGCTGATCGCGAGAACATCGTCGCGTCGTCGTCGCGATCTCTTAAAAGCCAATTGCGTTACTGTTTCTAACTGTTTGCTGTCTTTTTGTTGCGCTGTTTACTGAGGGGCACTCATATTAACCACTGATATCAATTGCAACAGCCAGAGAAATAAAAATCATTTTTCACGAGAAGGAGGGCCTTTGGTTTACAAGCGCTTCTGGCCAGCGTCCGCGAGACTGTCATAATTGATAGAACACCGAGCACTACATTAAACAGCGATCCCATAGCATAATGGGTAGTCTCTGTGCAAAGCACTTGAAGCATTGTGCCAGCGTCACAGGTTCTAATCCTGCTTAGTGAATTGACCACAGCGGTCTCCGTTAATTTTACCCTGGTAGCCTGTGTCAGTGCAATCGCTGATGGCGAGAACATCGTCGTCGTCGTCGTCGCGTCGCGATCTCTTAAGAAGCCAATTGCGTTACTGTTTCTAACTGTTTGCTGTCTTTTTGTGCGCTGTTTACTGAGGGCACTCATATTAACCACTGATATCAATTGCAACAGCCAGAGAAAATAAAATCATTTTTTCACGAGAAGGAGGGCCTTTGGTTTACAAAGCGCTTCTGACCAGCGTCCGCGAGACTGTCATAATTGATAGAACACCGAGCACTACATTAAACAGCGATCCCATAGCATAATGGAGTAGTCTCTGTGCAAAGCACTTGAAGCATTGTGCCAGCGTCACAGGTTCTAATCCTGCTTAGTGAATTGACCACCGCGGTCTCCGTTAATTTTACCCGGTAGCCTGTGTCAGTGCAATCGCTGATCGCGAGAACATCGCGTCGTCGTCGTCGCGATCTCTTAAAAGCCAATTGCGTTACTGTTTCTAACTGTTTGCTGTCTTTTTGTTGCGCTGTTTACTGGGGCACTCATATT
>NW_025962324.1:0-10000 GCF_017589495.1 Alosa alosa
TGGGTTGGAAATTTTGGAAGCTTGTTAGGGTTTTTTGCTGGAAGTGGTTGGAGGTGGGGAGGTGGGTTAGATGTTGGGTTCAAAAGGGGCAGGAGAGATAGGTGGACAGCTGGGAATGGAGATTTGCCTTGAATAATATGGGTTTAAGGGTGCAGGGTTGGTGTTACACTGGCAGTTGGGTGTATGGGTTAGGGTTTGTGTAGGGTAGGGTTAGGGTTAGGGTTAGGGTTAGGGTTAGGGTTAGGTTAGGGGAACATGATATTTGGTGGAGTGGGTGACTGTGAGTGCACTGGCCGATTGGATCCAACCACACCAACAAGGAAGGGAATAGGGGTAGAAAAAGGTCAACTGTCAAAAAAAAAAAAAAAAAAAAAAATATATAAAAAATAAAATAAAATAATAATATGTAAATAACCCTAGGTTAGGGATGGGGGTTAGGTTAGGGTTAAGTTTAGGGATGGGGGTTAGGTTAAGGGTTAGGGTTAGGTTTAGGGATGGGGGTTAGGTTAAGGGTTAGGGTTAGGTTTAGGGATGGGGGTTAGGTTAAGGGGTGGAGGTTAGGTTTAGGGATGGGGGTTAGGTTAAGGGGTGGGGACTGGGGGTTAGGGTTAGGGGTTGGGGTTTGGGCCAAGCAGCTGGGTGGGGTTAAAACTAGGGACTGGGGCTAAAAAGAAAAAAGTAAGTGCAAGAATTGGGACTAAAACCAGGAAAAGTGCTATAAGTGCTAGAAATCAAAAAGTGCTATAAGTGCTAAAAATCAAAAGTGTAAAATTCATAAGAAACAACCTCTGAAAATAAACACAACACTGCAGAAATAAAAAGTAAAGACATCTAAATTGTGTCAGGTGAAAAAAAAAATAATAAAAGGTAAAAGTCCTGGGTTAGTCTAGGGGGGAGTGGAAAAGATGGGGTGAACTGGGGTGGAGAACTTAGACTAAAAAGAGAGGGGGGAAAGTAATAACAAAGGGATAAATTACAAGGTATAAAATAAATAAGACAGGACCTGGGAGAAAAGGGGAAGGAAAGATGTAGCTTTATTGAGGAGCAGAAGGAAACAGAGGAGTGGATTAGTGAGACCAAGGGGAAGAAAGTGTGAAGTTTATTTATCCAGCTCCGTTCTGCTCGTTGCCTCTGTGCTCGGGTCCAGCCGGGGTTGCTCTCGAGACCACAAATGCCAAGGTGTGCAGTGCTGTGTTGCTGGAAATGTGTGACTATATGGGTGGTGCGTGAGTTCCTAGAAATGGTGTATAGATGCTGTTTGAGTCTGGTTTTGATTGAGTGACCTGTTTCTCCTATATACTGTAAGTGACATTTATTGCATGTGATGGCGTAGACAGCATTTGTGGTGTCTAGTGAGAGGGGGTGTGTTAGGGGCAGAAAGGTGTGAGTGAAGGTTAGTGATGAAGTGTTGTGGTTTGAAGAAGGAGTCCTGTGGTGATGGCTTGAGTGGGGGCTTCCTAGAGAAGCGTGATCTAATGAGAGGAGGTCTTGAAGGTTTTGTTTTTACGGAAGGCTGAGATGAGTCTGTGATGTTGGAAGTGAGTGTGGGAGGACTGAAAGTGGGTGAAGTGTTGTTTGAGAGTGTGGTGCAAATGTGTGGTGGGTTGTGAAAAGGTAGTGACTAGTGGAATGAAAGGTGTGGCAGTGGGGTTGGGGTCAGGAGTGGGGTTGGGGGGCCATTATGGTGGGAGGAGAATTAGTGTCAGAAGCGAGTGGGAGCAAGAAGGGTCAGGGTGTCTGTTTTAATTTTCCTGAGAAATCTTTTGAGTATCCACGGGGCGGAGGGCTCTAAAGAGAATTTCTATCGCTTCCTGGAGGTCTGTGGGAAAAGTGCAGATACGGTGGAAAACGAATGATTTGTGATTTAATGATGCCTCGGAAAGTGTGTTTGGGGTGGTAACTGGATTTATGCAAAAGTGCGTGCGTATCAGTGGGTTTGAAGAAAATTTTAGTACTGAGGGAACTATGTGTTGGAGTGGATGGTGTAAGAAAAAGTGTGGTGTCCAGGAAATTAACTGAGTGAGGGTCAATTGTGGATTTCAGTTTAATTGTAGTGTGGTGTGTGTTGAGTATGTTCATAAAGTCAGTGAATTGGTCTAGTGTGTGAGTCCAGGCGCCGATGATGTCATCCAGGAAGCGATAGAAAAAGAGGGGTTTCAGGGGACATTTGGCTAAGGCTTCTTGCTCCCACTCGCTCATAAAGATGTTGGCATATGCGGGGGCGAATCTCTGGCCCATGGCAGTTCCATGGATTTGTAAAAACAGTTTGTCGTCGAATTCAAAGTCATTATGGGTTAAGCAGATTTCTAAAAGTTGAAGTAAAGTATTGTCTGGGCGTGTGGGATCTGGAAATTGAGTAAACTTGTGCTGTACTGCTTGAAGGCCTGAGATGGTGTCTATGTTTGTATAGAGACTGTCAACATCGATGGTGAACAGGTAAGTATGGTTGGGAACTGCCATGGGCCGGATTTTATGTATGAAATCATATGTGTCTTGTATGTATGTGGGGTGTTTAGTGGAGAGGGGATTGAGAAAATGATCTATGAAAAAAGAAATGTTATAGGTGGTGGAACTACAATCTGAAACTATAGGTCTACCAGGAGGGACTGCGAAGGGAATTGTCCATGAGTCAGGTGGCTTGTGGATTTTGGGCAGAAGATAAAAGGCGCGGGGTCTGGGTTGGTCTGGTCCGATCAGGAAATCAAATTGTTTTTTGGTTATGGAATGATTGGTATATAGTGAGAGGACCAGATTGCGAACTTTTTCTTGTGCTTTGGGTTGAAGGGATTGAATGATGGGTTTGTAATGGAGTGGGTTGGAAAGTTGCCTGTTGGCTTCTAGGAGGTATTGGTGAGTGTCTAGAATAACTATTTTGGAACCCTTTGTCGGCTGGTTTAATGATGATGTTTGGGTTGTGGCAAAGTTGGAAAATTGCTCTTTTTCTGCTGGGGAGATGTTGGGGTGGCTGGAGTCAAAAGGGCAGGAGAGATAGGTGGACAGGGAATGGAGATCTTGCCTAATAAAGGTGCGAGTCAGGGTTAGGTTAGGGTTAGGGTTAGGGTTAGGGTTAGGGTTAGGGTTTAGGTTAGGGTAGGGGTTTAGGTTAGGGTTAGGGTTAGGGTTAGGGTTAGGGTTAGGGTTAGGATAGGGGTAATAGCCACAAGTGCACGGGGTGCAGTTGGTTTTGGCCACAAGTTGTGCAGCGTTGGTGTTAGACTGGCGGCACCCCCATGCGCCCCCATGTTTTCTGGCGCTCCGGACGCCAATGGCCACCCCCGTCTCGCTGTGACCTTGCGTCGCGCGGAGCTAGGCGGTTGGCTAGGGCCAGAATCATATCACGAATCCGCAGTTAAGCGTGCTTCCACATGCGGGGGTGGGATTCACATGTGGCCTCCCTAAGCGTGACTAGTGTCGCCCTCGTGTGGAAATCAGGCAGCTATGCCTCAGTGTTTTCACTCTCACTATCCCTGACTATGATAGGGGTAATAGCCACAAGTGCACGGGGTGCAGTTGGTTTTTGGCCACAAGTGCGTGCAGCGTTGGTGTTACACTGGCGGCACCCCATGCGCCCCATGTTTTCTGACGCCCGGACGCAATGGCGCCACCCCGTCTCGCTGTGACCTTGCGTCGCGGAGCTGGGGCGGTTGGCTAGAGCCAGAATCATATAACGAATCCGCAGTTAAGCGTGCTTCCACATGCGCGGGTCGGGATTCACATGTGGCGCCTCCCTAAGCGTGACTAGTGTCGCCCTCGTGTGGAAATCAGGCAGCTATGCCTCAGTGTTTTCACTCTCACTATCCCTGACTATGATAGGGGTAATAGCCACAAGTGCACGGGGGTGCAGTTGGTTTTGGCCACAAGTCGGTGCAGCGTTGGTGGTACACTGGCGGCACCCCCATGCGCCCCATGTTTTCTGACGCTCGGACGCTAATGGCGCCACCCCCGTCTCGCTGTGACCTTTGCGTCGTCCACCCGGAGCTAGGCGGTTGGCTAGGGCCAGAATCATATACGAATCCGCAGTTAGCGTGCTTCCACATGCGGGGGGGGGGGGTTAGGTTAGGGGAACATGATATTTGGTGGAGTGGGTGACTGTGAATGCACTGGCCGATTGGATCCAACCACACCAACAAGGAAGGGAATAGGGGTAGGAAAAAGGTCAACTGTCAAAATAAAATAAAATAATAATATGTAAATAACCCTAGGTTAGGTTTAGGGATGGGGGTTAGGTTAAGGGGTGGAGGTTAGGTTTAGGGATGGGGTTAGGGTTAGGGTTAGGGTTAGGGTTAGGGTTAGGGTTAGGGTTAGGGTTAGGTTAAGGTAGTGGACAGGCGTGGAGAGGACACCTGGATTCCGGAGGGAGGCTGGCGTGGAGAAGACACCTGAATTCCGGACGGGAGGCACAGGCAAGCTAGCACGGTCCTTCCCGTGTTTTCATCAGGGCTTCCCCACACTCGTCCTTCCCATAGTTTCACCAGGGCCCCCCCACACCTGACCGTATCCGCGGCCCGGACCAAAGTCCAGACTCACGTTAGGCACGGTCCTTCCCATGTTTTCATGGGGCTTCCCCACACTTAGCCAGAATAGGCCTTAAAAATTAGGCCGAATTGCCATAGGGTTATGGTTAGGGTTTAGCTATGATTAGGCTAGTCCAGATAGACATAATAGCCCATTGTCATGCCACTAAGTGGCTATGACTGTAAAAAATTCCCCAAGTAGGGTTAGGTTTAGGCAATTAGCCTTAGAAAAATTCCCAAATAGGGTTAGGGTTAGGCGAATAGCCTTACAGGTTCAAAAAATTAGGGTTAGCATACATGCTCCCTTGTTGCAACGTTTCGAGTCAATTTGATCTTCATCAGGCAAGGAGATGTTGCTGCCAGGATGGTCAGGGACAAAATGAGGCGTTGTATGATGCTCCTCCTTTTATAGACTAGCTGCCGATGTGATTTTTAGCTTCTGTCAGTTTAGACTTTTGGCTTTTTAACCTTTAGTATTGCCCTTAGTGTAGCATAGTAGCTTTAATTATTTGGCTTTTGCCCTTAGTGTAGCTTAGTTGCTTTAATTATTTGGCTTTAATTCCCCCTCTTTAGTTAGCTTAAGTTAGCTTAGGTTTACTTGGTATTATTAGCCCTTAGTTTAGCTGAGTTTAGCTTTTTATCACTGGCAGGTAGGTGTTTAGTTCTATTTATTTTTTGTTGTTGTTGTTGTGGTCCCATTTAACCTCCTTTTACCCCCAGGTGTGGAGAAGACACCCGAATTCCGGATGGGAGGCACAGGCAGGTTAGGTTAAGGTAGTGGACAGGCGTGGAGAGGACACCTGGATTCCGGAGGGAGGCTGGCGTGGAGAAGACACCTGAATTCCGGACGGGAGGCACAGGCAAGCTAGCACGGTCCTTCCCGTGTTTTCATCAGGGCTTCCCCACACTCGTCCTTCCCATAGTTTCACCAGGGCCCCCCCACACCTGACCGTATCCGGCCGGACCAAAGTCCAGACTCACGTTAGGCACGGTCCTTCCCATGTTTTCATCGGGCTTCCCCACACTTAGCCAGAATAGGCCTTAAAAATTAGGGCGAATTGCCATAGGGTTATGGTTAGGGTTTAGCTATGATTAGGCTAGTCCAGATAGACATAATAGCCCATTGTCATGCCACTAAGTGGCTATGACTGTAAAAAATTCCCCAAGTAGGGTTAGGTTTAGGCAATTAGCCTTAGAAAAATTCCCAAATAGGGTTAGGGTTAGGCGAATAGCCTTACAGGTTCAAAAAATTAGGGTTAGCATACATGCTCCCTTGTTGCAACGTTTCGAGTCAATTTGATCTTCATCAGGCAAGGAGATGTTGCTGCCAGGATGGTCAGGGACAAAATGAGGGCGTTGTATGATGCTCCTCCTTTTATAGACTAGCTGCCGATGTGATTTTTAGCTTCTGTCAGTTTAGACTTTTGGCTTTTTTAACCTTTAGTATTGCCCTTAGTGTAGCATAGTAGCTTTAATTATTTGGCTTTTTGCCCTTAGTGTAGCTTAGTTGCTTTAATTATTTGGCTTTAATTCCCCCTCTTTAGTTAGCTTAAGTTAGCTTAGGTTTACTTGGTATTATTAGCCCTTAGTTTAGCTGAGTTTAGCTTTTTTATCACTGGCAGGTAGGTGTTTAGTTCTATTTATTTTTTGTTGTTGTTGTTGTGGTCCCATTTAACCTCCTTTTTACCCCCCAGGTGTGGAGAAGACACCCGAATTCCGGATGGGAGGCACAGGCAGGTTAGGTTAAGGTAGTGGACAGGCGTGGAGAGGACACCTGGATTCCGGAGGGAGGCTGGCGTGGAGAAGACACCTGAATTCCGGACGGGAGGCACAGGCAAGCTAGCACGGTCCTTCCCGTGTTTTCATCAGGGCTTCCCCACACTCGTCCTTCCCATAGTTTCACCAGGGCCCCCCCACACCTGACCGTATCCGCGGCCCGGACCAAAGTCCAGACTCACGTTAGGCACGGTCCTTCCCATGTTTTCATCGGGGCTTCCCCACACTTAGCCAGAATAGGCCTTAAAAATTAGGCGAATTGCCATAGGGTTATGGTTAGGGTTTAGCTATGATTAGGCTAGTCCAGATAGACATAATAGCCCATTGTCATGCCACTAAGTGGCTATGACTGTAAAAAATTCCCCAAGTAGGGTTAGGTTTAGGCAATTAGCCTTAGAAAAATTCCCAAATAGGGTTAGGGTTAGGCGAATAGCCTTACAGGTTCAAAAAATTAGGGTTAGCATACATGCTCCCTTGTTGCAACGTTTCGAGTCAATTTGATCTTCATCAGGCAAGGAGATGTTGCTGCCAGGATGGTCAGGGACAAAATGAGGGCGTTGTATGATGCTCCTCCTTTTATAGACTAGCTGCCGATGTGATTTTTAGCTTCTGTCAGTTTAGACTTTTGGCTTTTTTAACCTTTAGTATTGCCCTTAGTGTAGCATAGTAGCTTTAATTATTTGGCTTTTTGCCCTTAGTGTAGCTTAGTTGCTTTAATTATTTGGCTTTAATTCCCCCTCTTTAGTTAGCTTAAGTTAGCTTAGGTTTACTTGGTATTATTAGCCCTTAGTTTAGCTGAGTTTAGCTTTTTTATCACTGGCAGGTAGGTGTTTAGTTCTATTTATTTTTTGTTGTTGTTGTTGTGGTCCCATTTAACCTCCTTTTTACCCCCCAGGTGTGGAGAAGACACCCGAATTCCGGATGGGAGGCACAGGCAGGTTAGGTTAAGGTAAGTGGACAGGCGTGGAGAGGACACCTGGATTCCGGAGGGAGGCTGGCGTGGAGAAGACACCTGAATTCCGGACGGGAGGCACAGGCAAGCTAGCACGGTCCTTCCCGTGTTTTCATCAGGGCTTCCCCACACTCGTCCTTCCCATAGTTTCACCAGGGCCCCCCCACACCTGACCGTATCCGCGGCCCGGACCAAAGTCCAGACTCACGTTAGGCACGGTCCTTCCCATGTTTTCATCGGGGCTTCCCCACACTTAGCCAGAATAGGCCTTAAAAATTAGGCGAATTGCCATAGGGTTATGGTTAGGGTTTAGCTATGATTAGGCTAGTCCAGATAGACATAATAGCCCATTGTCATGCCACTAAGTGGCTATGACTGTAAAAAATTCCCCAAGTAGGGTTAGGTTTAGGCAATTAGCCTTAGAAAAATTCCCAAATAGGGTTAGGGTTAGGCAAATAGCCTTACAGGTTCAAAAAATTAGGGTTAGCATACATGCTCCCTTGTTGCAACGTTTCGAGTCAATTTGATCTTCATCAGGCAAGGAGATGTTGCTGCCAGGATGGTCAGGGACAAAATGAGGGCGTTGTATGATGCTCCTCCTTTTATAGACTAGCTGCCCGATGTGATTTTTAGCTTCTGTCAGTTTAGACTTTTGGCTTTTTAACCTTTAGTATTGCCCTTAGTGTAGCATAGTAGCTTTAATTATTTGGCTTTTTGCCCTTAGTGTAGCTTAGTTGCTTTAATTATTTGGCTTTAATTCCCCCTCTTTAGTTAGCTTAAGTTAGCTTAGGTTTACTTGGTATTATTAGCCCTTAGTTTAGCTGAGTTTAGCTTTTTTTTTATCACTGGCAGGTAGGTGTTTAGTTCTATTTATTTTTTGTTGTTGTTGTTGTGGTCCCATTTAACCTCCTTTTTACCCCCAGGTGTGGAGAAGACACCCGAATTCGGATGGGAGGCACAGGCAGGTTAGGTTAAGGTAGTGGACAGGCGTGGAGAGGACACCTGGATTCCGGAGGGAGGCTGGCGTGGAGAAGACACCTGAATTCCGGACGGGAGGCACAGGCAAGCTAGCACGGTCCTTCCCGTGTTTTCATCAGGGCTTCCCCACACTCGTCCTTCCCATAGTTTCACCAGGGCCCCCCACACCCTGACGTATCCGGCCCGGACCAAAGTCCAGACTCACGTTAGGCACGGTCCTTCCCATGTTTTCATCGGGCTTCCCCACACTTAGCCAGAATAGGCCTTAAAAATTAGGCTTAATTGCCATAGGGTTATGGTTAGGGTTTAGCTATGATTAGGCTAGTCCAGATAGACATAATAGCCCATTGTCATGCCACTAAGTGGCTATGACTGTAAAAAATTCCCAAGTAGGGTTAGGTTTAGGCAATTAGCCTTAGAAAAATTCCCAAATAGGGTTAGGGTTAGGCAAATAGCCTTACAGGTTCAAAAATTAGGGTTAGCATACATGCTCCCTTGTTGCAACGTTCGAAGTCAATTTGATCTTCATCAGGCAAGGAGATGTTGCTGCCAGGATGGTCAGGGACAAAATGAGGGCGTTGTATGATGCTCCTCCTTTTATAGACTAGCTGCCGATGTGATTTTTAGCTTCTGTCAGTTTAGACTTTTGGCTTTTTTAACCTTTAGTATTGCCCTTAGTGTAGCATAGTAGCTTTAATTATTTGGCTTTTTGCCCTTAGTGTAGCTTAGTTGCTTTAATTATTTGGCTTTAATTCCCCCTCTTTAGTTAGCTTAAGTTAGCTTAGGTTTACTTGGTATTATTAGCCCTTAGTTTAGCTGAGTTTAGCTTTTTTATCACTGGCAGGTAGGTGTTTAGTTCTATTTATTTTTTGTTGTTGTTGTTGTGGTCCCATTTAACCTCCTTTTACCCCAGGTGTGTGGAGAAGACACCGAATTCGGATGGGAGGCACAGGCAGGTTAGGTTAAGGTAAGTGGACAGGCGTGGAGAGGACACCTGGATTCGGAGGGAGGCTGGCGTGGAGAAGACACCTGAATTCGGACCCGGGAGGCACAGGCAAGCTAGCACGGTCCTTCCCGTGTTTTCATCAGGGCTTCCCCACACTCGTCCTTCCCATAGTTTCACCAGGGCCCCCCCACACCTGACCGCATCCGCGGCCCGGACCAAAGTCCAGACTCACGTTAGGCACGGTCCTTCCCATGTTTTCATCGGGGCTTCCCCACACTTAGCCAGAATAGGCCTTAAAAATTAGGGCTTAATTGCCATAGGGTTATGGTTAGGGTTTAGCTATGATTAGGCTAGTCCAGATAGACATAATAGCCCATTGTCATGCCACTAAGTGGCTATGACTGTAAAAATTCAAATAGGGTTAGGGGTTAGGGTTAGGGTTAGGTTAGGGTTAGGAACATGATATTTGGTGGAGTGGGTGACTGTGTTAGAATGCACTGGCCGATTGGATCCAACCACACCAACAAGGAAGGGAATAGGGTAGAAAAAAAGGTCAACTGTCAAAAATAAAAATAAAAAAATAATAATGTAGATAAAAACAAAATAAATGTAAATAACCCTAGGTTAGGGTTAGGGGGGGGGGTTAGGTTAGGTTAAGGGGGTGGAGGTTAGGTTTAGGGATGGGGGTTGGAGGTTAGGGTTTAGGGGGGGTTGGAGGTTAGGTTTAGGGATGGGGGTTAGGTTTAAGGGGTGGAGGTTAGGTTTAGGGGTGGAGGTTAGGTTTAGGGGTGGGGGTTAGGTTAAGGGGTGGGGGCTGGGGGGTTAGGTTAAGGG
>NW_025962325.1:0-10000 GCF_017589495.1 Alosa alosa
TTTCAAAAAGCAACTATGTGGCAATTTTTTGGGTTGTGTAATATTTGCAAGCTTTCACTCTTTTTTGCGTTTGATAGAATTGAGTTGTAGGTAATTGATTTGTCATTTGTAATAGTATAAGCTCTGGTCAAATTTCAGCCTATCTGTAAAAGGTGTGCAGCAATGTATGCATACTGTTGCTATGGAGAAACTTTAGTTTGTTTCTTTTTAAAACAAACTTGCAGAGCTGTAGTCCATGTCACGCCCCAGGAAGCGTCTGTACTTCCTGCCTCTCCCCAGGCGTTATTGGAGATGTCTGTCAGAAAGGTCACAATGCCGGAAATGTCCTACTGTACTCCTACTAATCAGAGCTATGTAGGCCAGTCCAGCTGCTTTCCTGTTACTCTCGTCTCAACATGCACACAAAATTAGGGTTAAGAATAGCATATACAATATGATTGACAGATACTGGTTTTGAGTTTTAATACATTGTTTAGGTTATATTATGATCACTTGTGGTGATGAGACGTCTGGGCATTGTTGGAGGTCACAAATCAGTAGAACAGAGAACTTTACATAACCAAACTTCTCCCGGTGTTGTTATTGAGTTCAGTTTTTATTTAAAGCAATATGACTGATATCTCATACTTGAGTTTCTCTTAAGACTGTAGTGTAACGATTCCCCTGTGTTGATTTCATCCAGTTCCATTGGCCCCTGCTGCTAAGCCTTCGCCCTCCAAACGCCGTTGCTCAGATGAGAACGCACTCAACGTGGCCCAGGCCGAAAATGTCCACCGCACACACACAAACACTCCTCTGACCACAGACCCCATCGTCGACAGGAAGCCTCCCATCGCCCCCACAAGCGTGTCTCCAGCCTTCTCCTTGGCCAAGGAGAGACCGGCCCCCACTCCTACAGCCACCTGGGGGGAGCCCGAGCACCTGGTCGTAGCCCCCCAGCCAGCCCCAGAGCCGGAGAGAGTGGCCATACGGCCCCAAGAGGAGGCCCCCAGGGGCCGGGACATGGAGATGAAGCCCACAGCGCCCCTGCTGGAGAGGGAGAGGCAGAGCGTGATGGACAACGCTGCCCCGACTACGTCCGGTATGAGGGCCCGACTGCAGAAACTGGCCGCCCAGAGGACCAACTGGGATGGCGAGGGTAAGAGGCAGGGTCAGCTCTGGGGTAGGACCTGTGTAATTAATCAAATTCATTGATCAGTCTTCAATTAGGACTTCCAACGACTATGAAAACTGTGTAATAGAAATATAGCGATTATTTTGCTGCATTCTGTATTGCAACAATGCTCTTGTTTTTTTTTTTTTTTTTTTTCTTTCATACATCCAGTGCACTCATTTGCTTTACATTGGTAACTGCATTTTTTCATGTATTTTTTCAGTTGAATTATGTTTAAAATTCAACTGAACTTACTGTTGATTCCAAATCATGGTGCCTTAGTATTGACTTCCTCTCCATTGCAAGATAGGAAAGGAGGGATCTCAGTGTGAGATGTAGATCGGTCCAGTAGTGCCTATATTAAATAAATACTACTACAACTTACAAAATGCAAAACTTACAACATGAAATAATATTGAGGTGGGGGTATACGTCTATAAATTATGTCAAGTGTTCATAACTGAGGCAAAGTCTGATTTATAGAAGTAACCCTGTAGCCTTTGCTCTGCTGTTGTTGGCAGGTTCTTCTGATGTGGTCGTCATGGATGCATCGCCCCATAAGTCCCAGCGTTACGACGTGCCCCCTGCCCCCGCCCCCAGCCTCCGGCACTCCCGTGGGCAGAAAGGGCCGCTTGGCCAACCTGGCCGCCACCATCGGGTCGTGGGAGGACGATCTGAGCCACGCTTCGGGACGCAAAGACAATGCACAAGGGGCACCAGCGAAGCCTGGCACTGGGACTGGCTCTGGGAATGGCTCCAGTGGTGCCCGCGGTGCCCCTCCCACCAGTGCCGCGGCTCAGCAAAGCACAGCTGCTAGCAAGCAAACCCCCACAGCACGCCAGGTAAGGAGCAGAGCATCAAAGACGGCTCACTGAGAGTAAAGGGGGTTAGTCGACCCCCTTTATATATACCGAGTCTCTATCAAAGGCTCTTTTGTTGATGCACGTGTTCGAAGTGTGTGAGGTTTGTTTGTTTGTTTGTTTACAACAAGTGAAATCAACCTCTGGTGTTTTAAATTGGCACTGCTGCACTGCTTTGTTAATGGATTTTTTTAAAACTCAAAAAGTGTCTGTCTGTTCGTTGGCCTGGGATCAACTTCCCGTCTATTTTCTGTCAGTAGAATTGTAATGAATGCGTTGACTGTCTGTGAGGCATATATGCTGTGTAATGTGTGTGTTTTCTCCCATGATAATCTGCTTCTCTTAGCCTCCAGTGTACTCTCCGGTTAAGTCCAACCGTGTGGTGTTGCCGAGCGCCCAGCACACAGAGGCTCCGGAGCCCCGTCCTGCTCAGCCCACGTCCCGCGCTCTCCCCTCCCCCGTCTCCAGCCCCCAGAAGACCCCGCTCTCCAGGGGAGCTATCCCAGCCAGCCCCCAGAAAACACTCTCCTCCCTGGGCTCCGCATCTGCACGGAGCCCCCTTAAGTCCCAGGGCTTGTACCGGGAGCAGGACGCAGGAAAGGGGTCGATTGGTGCCAGTCCCCAGAAGCCAGGCTTGCCCTCCAAACCCACCCCTGCAGCTGGTGCTACTGCTGATGCCTCCCAGGCGCATGCCAGGGAGAGGAGCACCCGAGATGCCACCCCTGCCCAGCCCAAGGGCACTGCAGGGACACCAGGTGAGACCACAAACTCTAAAGCCTAAAGTTCTCAGGCACTGTGCCTGATTTCAGACGTGGGCCAGGCTGTTTAAGATTAGATTACCATTTCATATATATATAAAAAAAATTGTGATAACTTCAGACAAGGGTATTGTCATTCCATTAAGCCCTATGAGCATGTTATTAGTGACGTGTACCCTCAGGTGTGTGTCTGTGTCTGTGTGCTCACTGCTGTGTGTTTGGTGCTCTGGCACAGGAGTGAAGTCCTTCCTGGAGCGCTTTGGTGAGCGGTGCCAGGAGCTGAACACTAAGAGCTCCCCGTCAGTGGCCAAGGGGAACTCCACCCCCAGCGCCACCCCGTCTGCCACCCCCACATCACGCCTGGTCCAGGAGAGGCTCAACAAGATCCAGGGCTCCACCACCTGCGCTGATCTGACCCAGAAGCAGAAGATGGTGAGTAGTCCTGAGACCTCATTCACATTATGATCAAGGGCCATTCACACCAGGAGTGATAACTATAACAATAGCTGTAACTATAGCGATATGAGCGTCCACACTGACCAACAATAAGGAAAGTGTCGTCTTGTGTTGAAGAATGCGATGTCTAACATTTTATGGATTCTGTTTGGCTCTCAGCTTTTTAGTTTTATTGTTCTCGAAATCATTCTGATAGTGATAGCGATATCGTTCTTCATGTCGTTATAGTTTATGTGTAAATTTTGTCATTCATATTATTATTTTTGTTTTGCTTTTACTTTGTGTAGCATACACTAGCATCCTATGTGACCTACAGCAGTGTTTCTCAAACTTTTTCAGACGAAGGACCACTTAACCAATAAAAAAGAAACGCACGGACCACCTAGCTAAAAAAAAAAAAAGATTAGACCTACTTCAACAGTATATTAGCCTACACAATAGGCTTACTCACTGAACCACCTTGCTTATTGTCTTTGCACTTTGATTATTGTGTCAGAGGATTCATAAAATTTAAACTGGCATATGTTAGACAGTATTGCAGAACTGTTTGGATTTACATACAAGTTGGTTCAATATTGCAAACAACTCATCTATATTATATTTTACCACGTCTGCTCGAGGACCACTTGGGATAGCTTGCGGACCACCAGTGGTCCCCGGACCACACTTTGAGAAACACGGACCGACAGCAGTCATTAGACAGGCATATTATTAGTGTACTTTGTACACTAGTACTTTGAGCTTGAGTTTTTGGCCTTATTGTCATTGGTGTTAGCAACTTGTGCTAGCAGCTAAGATACAGGAAGATGCTGTCATTATCAAGCCTGTCTGTTGTGTGTCAAATGTGCCCAGTTGATGTGTGCCATGTTATGTGTCGTTAGGAGCGAGAGATGGAGCTGGCGCAGATACGCAGTCGATTTCAGAAGGGCAACACATCAGCGAACAAATCAGAACGAGTCAAGGAGAAGGTTGATCCCCAGCTGAAGGTACGTTTTGAATAATTTATGACTAACTGACTCACTGCACTGATGATAGTGATGGACTGCGAAGCCTGCTGTCATTTATACTCACCAGCACACTTGATGGTTGTTCTCTTGTAGGAGAGAGAAGTCAGCGATGAGCATTTGGCGCCCTCTGGTGGTGATTTGAGCGCCACCACTGAGACCAGAACAGCAGGTACAGAGCTATTTGTGTTAGAGATGATTGAAAGGTGCTCTAAGCGATGTTACACGCTTTCTAAGCTAAAACATTTTATGTCAAATACAGCAAACATGTATGTCCCCTGCACTGTAAAAAAACACGGTCTCTGTGAACAGCCCAGGCTACAAAAACAACCTGGTCCAGCCAGGGGCCTGTACTACGTAGCGGGGTTACTGGCTTATCTGGGTAACTTCGAGAGTAACTTCCCGATTAACCCGTACTACGAAAGGTGGATAGGTTTAAACCGAGCTATGCTGCCATGGCAATTTATGCTGCATCTCAAACCTGCTCCGAGCAGGTTATGTTCTTGGTTAACCCGAGGTGTTTTTAGAACCACCCCTCCACTAACAATTGGGACAATGTCGCCATACGACATATATCTGGCCTATCTAGGCAGAAGTCTCTAATGTCACCCGTCATAGCAATGCCCTTACGTGGACATTCATGTATTCCATCTAATCGGTGATGCTGAACATCTGAGCAAGAATATTGTATGTCCGAAAATAAATCGTCATAGCCTACAGTAGGCCTAATAAATTCAAATCACCATTTTAACAAACTTGTTGAATTGAATGTCATATTACTGTACCCTGCACATAAAGGCTACACATTTCCACAGCACCAGAATCTGACCGAATGCCTCCCTCAACCCCTTCCACAATCGGCCTTCCACTATTGTTTGCTCCTCTGCTACTGTAAAACACTCTGGTGCCTTACAGTAGTGTTCAAAGACACCTTTTTCTTGTTAGCTGTAAAACAGAGGCCAAGTGAAGGCTATAAGCATACTAGGCCTACATGTTTTCATAATTAAGAAATATGAATGCAATTATTAATTAGGCAAGCTATAACTATATAAACCTACTATTCTGAATAATGTGTTTGTTTCATTTTCACCTGCTGCCATGTGCGTTTGGCAATGGTGTTGCATCTGAAATGTTCACAGGATTAGGCATACACTAAATCAGTCAATGGGGGCTACTTAAACATTCAATCATCCCATTACTGTAATCTATATGCCCACTTCTGAATTGGGTTGCATCTGTAGGCATTTCTATGAACTCAAAATAGGCAATTTAATTATTTCAACTCATTTCAGACATTCCGCAAGCTATTAATCCTCCGTAACACATATTTGAATAACATGTGGAAATAAAACTTTACTTTTAGGCATTTAGGCTACCCGATCTGCAATCGTTGCCAACAGCCTTGCCTTGCTTTGTTCACTGCCGGCGTATTTGATTTTTTGGTAGGAGTGGGTTTTAATTCCTCATAACTTGGCATAATAATTGTGCATTCCTCATCCGTAAAATAAGGTGATTAGCGTCATCATTGAAAGTGGTGACTTGCGCTGCAACCCGCCCTTTATGTGAACGCCAAGACAAACTCAATTAGGTTAACCCCCCTCAACAAATCAACTTCATAATCAGCGTTGTAGTACCGATTAACACCACTTAAGATAACCAGGTTTTGTCAACCCCGGTTTAACAAAGTAACCCTGGGTTACATCTGGGTAGGTTAAGCTCCCTTCGTAGTACAGGCCCCTGGACCATTAAAATATAACAAACTGTTCTAGCCAATCACCGACGAGATGCGCGTTCAGGACTGTTTCAATTGCAGAGGAGGGAGTAGAGAGCCAGCTCTCTGTTTTGTTTGAACGTCAACAGAAGTGATGTTACCCAACATCACTTAGAGCACCTTTGAAGTACTGAGACTCATGACTAATAATGTAAAATATAGTATAATATGGAGTAGATGCCTTTGTTAACATTGGCTGATGGATAATGTTGATTTGTAGACAGTCTGGTAAATATTTAAAGTGGAAAATGATGTCTCTGATATGCCAAAGCACACCTGTAACGCTTGATATTGTACTATAATGTTGTTAATTGGGTAAGATTGTGACCCTTTCAGTCTGGGTACCATTTTAGCACTTAATGGTTTTGAATATTGACATCAAGGGGCATAGCTATAAATTCTTCAATCTATATCTGTTTTCATTTCTGTATGCGTTTGCTCACTCAGTGGTCTTTGGTAATTAATGATGTCACTGATGTAAATGTTTTCTCTCCACAGAGAGACACACAAAGCCCCCCACCACTGTAACTCCAAGCCCACTGAAGAAAGTAGATATGTCAGCCGAGAAGATGGCACATGAGTTCAAGGAAGTTGAGAAAAATGGTTTGTAAAGCTATCAATTATCCAGCAATCTTTTCCCGGTTCTTTATACCTGTTTAAATGTCATGAAATTACAAAATTCAGGTTTCCAAGCTGGAAAATCAGTCGATTAATTCACAAGTAATTCAAAGGCTGTGAATGTTGCAGCGTTAGGCTATGTCAAATGTCACAACAATCTTCAGTGTTGTGTAAGTGGACCTCTTGTCCTTTGGCGTGTATGGTGTGGAATGGTGTTTGATGTTCCTGTCTCTTCTCGGGTGCAGAGAGACGTGAGGAAGAGGAGGAACAGAAGGACGAAGAGGAAGTGACAGAGAAGGAAATGAACGTGGACGGCTCCATCAACTCTGCGGTGATAAACAATCTGTTTGATGGAGTCCTGGAGGACAGCAACGAGCCGAGCGCTGATGAAGATGATGATGATGATGACGACGAGGGTGGGCTGAATATCTCGTCCATGTCTCTGCTGACCCCACTGGCGGAGACCGTGGCTGCAGTGGTCAAGAGCCCCGAGAGGAAATTCATAGTGAGTCTCACACACACACATGCACACACACACACACACACATGCACACACACACACACACACTAGAGGAAACGTCGTAGTGAGTCTTTCTCTCTCACACATATATATATATATATATATATATATATATATATATATATATATATATACACACACACTCGAAAGAAAACACATAGTATGTCCCTCTCACACTCTTTAGAGTGCATTAGAGAACACTACATATTCACAGTGTCACAACTCGCACATTAAAGAGAAAATTCCAATTCAGAGTAGACGTTTTGTGAAAGCATTGGGAATGAAACTTGTGGAAGCACTGGGAGATGTCTATGGAAGTTTTACATGACCTAACTGCAGCCAGAGATTGTGTAGCAGAGTCCATCTTCACCCAGACCCGTGTGCTTTCTCTTTGACTAGCTGGACGTGTCTGTGTTTTTGTCTGAGGGGAAGTCGTCCTCTGAGCCCGTGCTCCTGGGTTCTTCTGGTGGCTACTGGCCCGTGAGTGCCCTAGTCCGAGCTAAAGCCCTCGGACCTGTCTCAAGAGCCAGCCGTGACTTTGGCATTATGTGGCCAGTGCTAGCAGTCTCGGGTCAGACAACTCACTGAAACTGGGGACTAGAACCCTGGCAGTATTGGAAACAAACGCCAACGAGGCCAGCAGCTTCTCATTTAAGCCCTACCTCTGATCTCTGCTTTTTGAACAAACACTGTTGAAAATAAATAAGACAAGACTATATCCTTTAAGACACAACCTCAGCATTGGAAAGCAGAAGTGCTGTCAAAATAACTGATAAACTGGCATCCTGTTCCTTCAAGCAGCCATGTGAACTTCTGCTTTCAGCCATTTGTGATATCCTGCCCAATTTGAATGTCTTTGGGGTGGATTTGACAGTCAAAGTGCAGTGCACTGCAATCGTTCCCACCCACGTAGTCCCCATTTCACAGTGGTTGTCTCCAGACGTATAACCAGTGTGCAAGATTAACACATTGACAAGAAAATAAATATTTAACCCACTAGGCAATCAGCATCCACTGATCTCTAACCTGGCGTCAAGTGAAACAACTGACCTTTTTGTCCCTGACCGGCCTTAGATCTATTTTCTTGTTGACAGTAGTTGGGTCTTGTTATGTACTACTTTGAACAGCTTTCTATGCGCACCAGGCTGGTTTGCGTTCTCTAAATGCCGTTGTGGAGCTCCTGTGTTTACAGTGCAATGGAATAGAATGGCTGTAAACAAGCAAGAGCTGGTGGTGCAGCTTTCGGATGTAAACGTAAAAAAAAGCAACATCTGCACACTACATGCAGATACCTTTTCCATTCACAACCTCTTGTCTGAACCTAAAAGGGGCAGATGAAGTGTACGTGTAGCACTAACCTGTGTAAACGTTCTGCCTCTCCTCAGACGTCCACCCCCGCCAGCTCCTTCCTGGAGAAGAGCAGCACCCCAGACAGCTCCTCCAGGCTCAGCAAGTTCCAGAAGGCCCGTATACTGAAGGCCGGTTCCTCAGACAGCCTGGAGAATACAGATGGAGAACAGAACCTACTTTACAGGTACCACACACCTGCAGCTCTCTCACTCACTCACTCACTCACTCGCTCACTCACTCACTCACTCACTCGCTCACCTCGCTCTCACTCACTCTCACACACACACACACACACAGAGCCCTCACTCAAAAAATTAGCTTTTTATCTTCAGAGTCGGGTACCAGGGGAAGCTGACTGTGTGATCTCTCTCCTTGTAATTCCTCTTTTATTCAAAAACGGTCTTCCTGAATAACTGATGAGGGCTGTCTTGTTTAGGACTTGTGAGGTTTAATTGTCCTCTTCCTCTCGTGCGTCAGCATTGACGCCTACAGGTCAACTCGCGTGAAGACTGAGACGGAGAGGCCGCACGTGAAGCAGGTGATCGTCAGGAAGGAGGACGTATCCCAGAGGGCCGAGCAGCAGCAGGCCCGTGCCGCCAGCCACGTCAGCATCAAGCAGAGGATGAAGGTGAGGAGGCTGCCCATTGGTTGACCAACGTAGCAGGAGTGCTCCTATTGGTCAACCACCACAGCGGGAGTGCTCCCATTGGTCAACCACTATAGCAGGAGTGTTCCTCAGTCAGCTAGTACAGAAAGAGGGCTGCCATTGGTCAAGTAATTGCTAGTACCTTTCAGTTCTCATAACCCCAGTTGTGTTTTTGCGGTGGAGGTGAATGTTGTCCTTAACTGGTGCCCTGCTGTCTACTGTATGAGTAGTCTAGAGGAATACGCCTTGATTCAGAGGGAAATAGGGCGGGGAGAATGTCTCTGATTTTGAACAAAGCTTTTTCTCAATAGCCAATCGTGGAGAGGTGGCAGACCTTGTGAGTATGCACATGTACTGGGGGTTTCATGAAAATACCGCCGACAGCGAACTAACAACCAAAACGATGACGTTTAGTTTGCCTTTGTAGCCATCTCTGGTTAGCCTTTGCTTAGGCAAATGAGACATAACTTCTGTAGAGGTTTAAAGCAACTGTTGTTACGAACTTTTCTTCAAAAATCGACCCTAAACATGCTTCAATTACGTTTTCTTCAAAAATCGACCCTAAACATGCTTCAATTACGTTTGTTTTTTTTGTTTTTTTGTTTTTATTTGCAAACATCATTGACATAACAGAAAATGCAACACTACGACATGCACATGAATACTACATACGACAAACAGACGTACATTACATAAACACATACTGTAACTTAACAAGACATCACATTGACTTGGCTTCCACAAACATAACACAACATAACATTAATAACAGAAAGGCTAAGGATGATTTGCGTCCAGGATGATTACAGATATGATTATCAGGGATGAAATTGATGACCGGAATGAAAAGAAGGGGGGATGCGG
>NW_025962326.1:0-9445 GCF_017589495.1 Alosa alosa
AGGTGGATAGTTTAAATGGTTAAATTATTTGCTAGGTAGATGAGGTTTAATATAGTTGGAATGACTGAACAGTTAAATAGGTGGATAGTTTAAAAGGTTAAGTTATTTTCTAGGTAGATGAGGTTTAATATAGTTGGAATGACTGGGCAGTTAAATAGGTGGATAGTTTAAATGGTTAAATTATTTGCTAGGTAGATGAGGTTTAATATAGTTGGAATGAATGAACAGTTTAATAGGTGGATAGTTTAAATGGTTAAATTATTTAATAGGGAATTATTGTAGCGAGGACTTTTATTTTGAAACAGTTGTGGAGAGAGGAACCAGTTGAACAGAATGTGTAGTCTTAATAGAATGATTATGAAACAGTTGAAGGCAGAGGATACAGTTGATGGGAGTCATAGTTGACTGACAGTTACAACAGTTGAACAGTTTAAAAGTTGGATAGTTTAAAGGGACTTTTAATTTGAAACAGTTGTAGGCACAGGAAGGAAGGCACAGGCATAGGATTCTAATTGCTATTGTGATGTCATAATCTAATGTTAAGTCAATGGGGAAATTTTAGTAGTTTTAATTAATAGTTTAAAAAAAGTATAAAAGTTACAAAGTTGAAAAAAATACATAGCTGAAGTCACATAAGTAAGACCTACATAGCGCAGTTTGAATGAAGTTTCTACGTTAAACAGTTGAAGCTGTATTAAACGCTTTAAAAAAAAGTTAGAAGAAGAATAATAACTAGAAAAGCATTTCCTGAAGGAAATACAGTGCATGAAAATGCAAAAAATATGATGTAAAATATCATACAGAGTAAAAACAAACTATATTGGTTGCTAAGTAGATGAGGTTTAATATAGTTGGAATGACTGAACAGTTAAATAGGTGGATAGTTTAAATGGTTAAACTATTTAGGTAGATAGTTGACGATAACTAACAGTTGGAATGGCTCTAATGTTTGCTAGCAGTTATGCTAACTATGTTAACAAAGATAATAATGTTAACCAAGTTACTATATGCTAGCTAGTGCTAACATACTAACTATGCTAACCACGTTACTTAGCTAATCATTTTTAGCAGTTTTGTTAAAAATGCTAACTAGCATGCTAACATGCTAACCATAATACTTAGCTAACATAGCTAATCATTTTTAGCAGTTTTGCTAAAAATGCTAACTAGCATGCTAGCATGCTAACTATAGCTAAGTAACATGGTTAGCAATCATTTTTAGCAGTTTTGCTAAAAATGCTAATTAGAATGCTAACATGCTAACTATGCTAACCATGTGACTTAGCTAACTTAGCTAACTAGCTACAGTGGGTAGGAGTCATAGTTGATGACAAGTAACAGTTACAATGGCTGAACAGTTAAAAAGTTCAGTAGTTTAAAGGGTTAAATTGTTTAACAGTGAAATATTGTAGTGAGGACTTTTATTTTGAAACAGTTTTTGGCAGAGGAAGCAGTTGAACAGGATGTGTAGTCTTAATAGGGCCAGTTTGTATGCTTAAAGCCTGAGACTGGCAGTTGGTCCAGGTGGCCCGAACACCTGCCATAGGATTCTAATTGCTTAACGGCTCTATTGTGATGTCATCAGCCCATGTTAAGTCTATGGGGAAATTTTGACTAGTTTTTAATTAATAGTTTAAAAAGTATAAAAGTTACAAAGTTGAAAAATACAAAGCCCACATGTCCTAAGTAAGACCTACGTAACATAGTTTGAATGAAGTTTCTAACGTTAAACGGTTTAAGCTGCATTAACTGTTAGCGAAGAAGAAGAAGAAGAAGAAGAAGAAGAAGAAGAAGAAGAAGAAGAACTAGAAAAGCATTTCCTGAAGGAAATACAGTGCATGAAAATGCAAAAATATGATGTCAAATATCATACAGAGTAAAAACAAACTATATTGGTTGCTAGGTAGATGAGGTTTAATATAGTTGGAATGACTCAACAGTTAAATGAGGTGGAAGTTTATATAGGTAAAATGAACTTGGTAGATAGGTTTTAAATGGTTAAATTACGGTTTAGGTGGATAGTTTAAATGGTTAAATTATTTAGGTAGATAGTTGACGATAACTGACACTTGGAATGGCTCTAATGTTTGCTAGCAGTTATGCTAACTATGTTAACAAAGATAATAATGTTAACCAAGTTACTATGCTAACTAGCATGCTAACAATGTTAAAATGCTAAGTATCTTAACCATGTGACTTAGCTAATTATTTTAGCAGTTATGCTAATAACATTTAACTATGCTAACCATGTTTTAGCTAACTTAGTTAATCATTTTTAGCAGTTATGCTTAACTATGTTAACTAACATGCTAACTATGCTAACCATGTGACTTAGCTGACTTAGCTAATCATTTTAAGCAGTTTTTGCTAAAAAATTAACAAGCATGCTAACATTTAGCATGCTAACTATGTTAACCATGTTACTTAGCTAACATAGCTAATCATTTTAGCAGTTATGCTAACTATGTTAATGCTAACATGCTAGCATGCTAACTATGCTAACCACGTTACTTAGCTAACATAGCTAATCGTTTTAAGCAGTTTTGCTAAAAATGCTAACTAGCATGCTTACATGCTAGCATGCTAACTATGCTAACCACGTTACTTAGCTAACATAGCTAATCGTTTTTTGGTAGTTATGCTAACTAGCATGCTAACTATGCTAGCATGCTAACTATGCTAACCATGTTACTTAGCTAACTAGCTACAGTGGGTAGGAGTCATAGTTGATGACAAGTAACAGTTACAATGGCTGAACAGTTAAAAAGTTCAGTAGTTTAAAGGGTTAAATTGTTTAACAGTGAAATATTGTAGTGAGGACTTTTATTTTGAAACAGTTTTTGGCAGAGGAAGCAGTTGAACAGGATGTGTAGTCTTAATAGGGCCAGTTTGTATGCTTAAAGCCTGAGAATGGCAGTTGGGACAGGTGGCCGAACACCCGCCATAGGATTCTAATTGCTTAACGGCTCTATTGTGATGTCATCAGCCCATGTTAAGTCTATGGGGAAATTTTGAACAGTTTTTAATTAATAGTTTAAAAAGTATAAAAGTTACAAAGCTGAAAAATACATAGCACCCATGTCCTAAGTAAGACCTACGTAACATAGTTTGAATGAAGTTTTAACGTTAAACGGTTGAAGCTGCATTAAACGCGTTAGAAGAAGAAGAAGAAGAAGAAGCCTAGGAAGAACAGTACAGTGCATTTTCATGCACTGTAATAAGAAGAACTAGAAAACGCAATTCCAGGGAATTACTAGTGCATGAAAATGCAAAACACATGGTGTGAAATATATTGTTAAAACAGATGATGTGCTAATTGGCAACCAACATGATGAGGTTTAATATAGTTGGAATGACTGAACTAGGTAGATGAGGTTTAATATAGTTGGAATGACTGAACAGTTAAATAGGTGGATAGTTTAAAAGGTTAAGTTATTTTCTAGGTAGATGAGGTTTAATATAGTTGGAATGACTGGGCAGTTAAATAGGTGGATAGTTTAAATGGTTAAATTATTTGCTAGGTAGATGAGGTTTAATATAGTTGGAATGACTGAACAGTTAAATAGGTGGATAGTTTAAAAGGTTAAGTTATTTTCTAGGTAGATGAGGTTTAATATAGTTGGAATGACTGGGCAGTTAAATAGGTGGATAGTTTAAATGGTTAAATTATTTGCTAGGTAGATGAGGTTTAATATAGTTGGAATGAATGAACAGTTTAATAGGTGGATAGTTTAAATGGTTAAATTATTTAATAGGGAATTATTGTAGCGAGGACTTTTATTTTTATTTTGTTGTGGAGAGAGGAACCAGTTGAACAGAATGTGTAGTCTTAATAGAATGATTATGAAACAGTTGAAGGCAGAGGATACAGTTGATGGGAGTCATAGTTGACTGACAGTTACAACAGTTGAACAGTTTAAAAGTTGGATAGTTTAAAGGGACTTTTAATTTGAAACAGTTGTAGGCACAGGAAGGAAGGCACAGGCATAGGATTCTAATTGCTATTGTGATGTCATAATCTAATGTTAAGTCAATGGGGAAATTTTAGTAGTTTTTAATTAATAGTTTAAAAAGTATAAAAAGTTACAAAGTTGAAAAAAAATACATAGCTGAAGTCACATAAGTAAGACCTACGCAACGCAGTTTGAATGAAGTTTCTACGTTAAACAGTTGAAGCTGTATTAAACGCACAAAAAGCGTTAGAAGAAGAATAATAACTAGAAAAGCATTTCCTGAAGGAAATACAGTGCATGAAAATGCAAAAATATGATGTAAAATATCATACAGAGTAAAAACAAACTATATTGGTTGCTAAGTAGATGAGGTTTAATATAGTTGGAATGACTGAACAGTTAAATAGGTGGATAGTTTAAATGGTTAAACTATTTAGGTAGATAGTTGACGATAACTAACAGTTGGAATGGCTCTAATGTTTGCTAGCAGTTATGCTAACTATGTTAACAAAGATAATAATGTTAACCAAGTTACTATGCTAACTAGCGTGCTAACATACTAACTATGCTAACCACGTTACTTAGCTAATCATTTTTAGCAGTTTTGTTAAAAATGCTAACTAGCATGCTAACATGCTAACCATAATACTTAGCTAACATAGCTAATCATTTTTAGCAGTTTTGCTAAAAATGCTAACTAGCATGCTAACGATGCTAACCATGTTACTTATAACTTAGCTAATCATTTTTGCAGTTTTGCAAAAATTTTTAGCAGTTTGCTAGATGCTAAAAATGCTAATTAGAATTTTTAACAGTTTTGCTAACAATGCTAACAATGTTGACTTAGAAACATGTGAACTAACTTAGCTAACTAGCTACAGTGGGTAGGAGTCATAGTTGATAAGTAACAGTTACAATGGCTGAACAGTTAAAAAAGTTCAGTAGTTTAAAGGGTTAAATTGTTTAACAGTGAAATATTGTAGTGAGGACTTTTATTTTGAAACAGGTTTTGGCAGAGGAAGCAGTTGAACAGGATGTGTAGTCTTAATAGGGCCAGTTTGTATGCTTAAAGCCTGAGACTGGCAGTTGGGACAGGTGGCCCTGAACACCTGCCATAGGATTCTAATTGCTTAACGGCTCTATTGTGATGTCATCAGCCCATGTTAAGTCTATGGGGAAATTTTGACTAGTTTTTTAATTAATAGTTTAAAAAAGTATAAAAGTTACAAAGTTGAAAAATACAAAGCCCACATGTCCTAAGTAAGACCTACGTAACATAGTTTGAATGAAGTTTCTACGTTAAACGGTTTGAAGCTGCATTAAACGCGTTAGAAGAAGAATAAGAAGAAGAGGAAGAAGAAGAAGAAGAACTAGAAAAGCATTTCCTGAAGGAAATACAGTGCATGAAAATGCAAAAAATATGATGTCAAATATCATACAGAGTAAAAACAAACTATATTGGTTGCTAGGTAGATGAGGTTTAATATAGTTGGAATGACTCAACAGTTAAATAGGTGGATAGTTTATATAGGTAAATGATTTACTTGGTAGATAAGGTTTAATATAGTTGGAATGATTGAACGGTTAAATAAGTGGATAGTTTAAATGGTTAAATTATTTAGGTAGATAGTTGACGATAACTGACACTTGGAATGGCTCTAATGTTTGCTAGCAGTTATGCTAACTATGTTAACAAAGATAATAATGTTAACCAAGTTACTATGCTAACTAGCATGCTAACAATGTTAAAATGCTAAGTATCTTAACCATGTGACTTAGCTAACTTAGCTAATTATTTTTAGCAGTTTTATGCTAACTAAGATGTTAACATGCTAACTAATGCTAACCATGTTACTTAGCTAACTTAGCTAATCATTTTAAGCAGTTTTGCTAAAAAAATGCTAAACTATGCATGCTAACATGTTAGCATGCTAGCATGCATGCTAACTTAACTATGCTAACCATCATTTTTGAGTTTAGCTAAAATCATTTTTTAGCAGTTTTGCTAAAAATGCTAACTTAGCATGCTAATCATTTTAGTATTTTGCTAAAAATGCTAACCATGTGACTTAGCTAACTTAGCTAACTTTAGCTAACTAGCTACAGTGGGTAGGAGTCATAGTTGATGACAAGTAACAGTTACAATGGCTGAACAGTTAAAAAGTTCAGTAGTTTAAAGGGTTAAATTGTTTAACAGTGAAATATTGTAGTGAGGACTTTTATTTTGAAACAGTTTTTGGCAGAGGAAGCAGTTGAACAGGATGTGTAGTCTTAATAGGGCCAGTTTGTATGCTTAAAGCCTGAGAATGGTAGTTGGGACAGGTGGCCCGAACACCTGCCATAGGATTCTAATTGCTTAACGGCTCTATTGTGATGTCATCAGCCCATGTTAAGTCTATGGGGAAATTTTGAACAGTTTTTAATTAATAGTTTAAAAAGTATAAAAGTTACAAAGCTGAAAAATACAAAGCCCCCATGTCCTAAGTAAGACCTCATTAACATAGTTTGAATGAAGTTTCTACGTTAAACGGTTGAAGCTGCATTAAACGCGTTAGAAGAAGAAGAATAAGAAGAAGCCTAGGAAGAACAGTACAGTGCATTTTCATGCACTGTAAAAAGCCTTGGAATAACAGTACAGTGCATTTTCATGCACTGTAACTAGAAAAGCATTTCATGAAGGAAATACAGTGCATGAAAATGCAAAAATATGATGTAAAATATCATACAGAGTAAAAACAAACTAGATTGGTTGCTAGGTAGATGAGGTTTAATATAGTTGGAATGACTGAACAGTTAAATAGGTGGATAGTTTATATAGGTAAATGATTTACTTGGTAGATAAGGTTTAATATAGTTGGAATGATTGAACGGTTAAATAAGTGGATAGTTTAAATGGTTAAATTATTTAGGTAGATAGTTGACGATAACTGACACTTGGAATGGCTCTAATGTTTGCTAGCAGTTATGCTAACTATGTTAACAAAGATAATAATGTTAACCAAGTTACTATGCTAACTAACATACTAACAATGTTAAAATGCTAAGTATCTTAACCATGTTACTTAGTTAACTTAGTTAATTTTTTTTAGCAGTTATGCTAACTATGCTAACTAACATGTTAACATGCTAACTATGCTAACCATGTTACTTAGCTGACTTAGCTAATCATTTTAAGCAGTTTTGCTTAAAATGCTAACTAGCATGCTAACTATGCTAACCATGTGACTTGGCTAACTTAGCTAATCATTTTTTTTTTCAGTTTTGCTAAAAATGTTAATTAGCATGCTAACATGCTAACATGCTAACTATGCTAACCATGTGACTTAGCTAATCATTTTAAGCAGTTTTTTAAAAATGCTAACTAGTATCTTAACATGCTTTAGCATGCTAACTATCTTAACCATGTGACTTAGCTAATCATTTTAAGCAGTTTTGCTTAAAATGCTAACATAGCTAACAAGCTAGCATGCTAACTATGCTAACCATGTGACTTGGCTAACATAGCTAATCATTTTTAGCAGTTTTCTTTAAAATGCTAATAAGCATCTTAACATCTTAGCATGCTAACTATCTTAACCATGTGACTTAGCTAATCATTTTAAGCAGTTTTGCTAAAAATGCTAACTAGCATGCTAACATGCTTGCATGCTAACTATGCTAACCATGTGACTTAGCTAACTTAGCTAATCATTTTTGCTAAAAAATGCTAACTAACATGCTAACTATGCTAACCATGTTACTTAGCTAACTTAGCTAACTAGCTACAGTGGGTAGGAGTCATAGTTGATGACAAGTAACAGTTACAATGGCTGAACAGTTAAAAAGTTCAGTAGTTTAAAGGGTTAAATTGTTTAACAGTAAAATATTATAGTGAGGACTTTTATTTTGAAACAGTTTTCGGCAGAGGAAGCAGTTGAACAGGATGTGTAGTCTTAATAGGGCCAGTTTGTATGCTTAAAGCCTGAGACTGGCAGTTGGTCCAGGTGGCCTGAACAACTGCCATAGGATTCTAATTGCTTAACGGCCGTATTGTGATCTCATAATCATAATGTTAAGTCAATGGGAAATTTTGAAAGTTTTTAATTAATAGTTTAAAAAGTATAAAAGTTACAAAGCTGAAAAATACATAGCACCCATGTCCTAAGTAAGACCTACGTAACATAGTTTGAATGAAGTTTCTACGATAAACGGTTGAAGCTGCATTAAGTGCGTTAGAAGAAGAATAAGAATAAGCATAAGAATAAGAAGCCTAGGAAGAACAGTACAGTGCATTTTCATGCACTGTAATAAGAAACTTTCCTACTTGCTAGATTTGACCAATCTCCCATAGCCTACGTGCACAAGTAGTTTGAGTAGAACTACTGATCTTCATTATCTCCCTGCTTGTTGACATCTTATCATGTATGGTATTATTTCATGATCGCTAAGCGTTTGATTCTTTTAATGTTGTCATCAGTTAACTTCATTCAACTGCGCTTGTAGGAGCTGCCATTCAGTTGTGGACGTTCAGTAAAATTGCGTTTATGGGCGGAGAAGGGCAGAGAAAGGCGCAGTTTACACTAAGGATTGAGCGATTGATGAATCTGACGGAAACTTGGGTCTGACAGCGCTTCGCAATCTGGCGGTGTGTCCATGGGCTGATAACGCTTCGTTCGCCAAATAATCAATTACATCTGGCCCTCAGCCTTTTGACCGTTATGAGTACACCATCCAGGTACTTGCAGCGCACTTCGTGTCGTTGGAATTTTCAGTGTGAACACCCTCACGTACTCAAATTAGGTATTGTAAGTGCAGAAGTACGCGATTTGAGACAGAGTCGAAGTGAATTGATGTTGGAGGTCAAAGGTCAAAGTCAAAAACACCTTGAGTGTTATATCTCAAGAACGCCTTGACACACAAGGTTTTTTGGTATGAGGGTTTTTATGAACTCAAAGATTAAGTGATTCAATGTTTTTTTTCCAGGAATCTCCCCACCAACATTAACCCTCTATACCAGTGTTTCCCAACCTGGGGGGCGCGACCCCGTTGGGGGGGGGCACTAGAGAGTCCGGGGGGTGCGCGAAGCTTCATCGTGAAACGGGTGCATGGTAAGATGCAAAATTTTACAACAGTAATAACACAGTACTACATCGTCACAAAGCTCCAATCAGGCTTCCATCTGTCTTCTGTTCATAGTCTGAACTGCCCCCTAAACTAGGGGAAGCAGTGCACTTAATCAATTTGCAAACATATCTCAGTAATGGTGTTCATTACTATGAGCCATCACCCACCCATTTAACATAATATGTTAAATTATATTATTAACAATAGTCAGTCTTTACAGCGAAATTCTTTGCCTCATGAACAATATTGATTGAAACCAATCGTTTTATTAAGTATTGCTATCGAAAAGTAGCAAGGATGTCTGGGAAATATTGTTGTCAAAGATTCCAAAGCCCACCCACGTTACATGGATCGACTGTCCGTTTCCCATCACCGTTGTTTAAAAGCAA
>NW_025962327.1:0-9000 GCF_017589495.1 Alosa alosa
GACCCAGGTGTCTCCCGTGATAACCGTGATAGCCACACTTCCCGTGATGGAACAGGGAGACACACGAATGTGTCTTCTCTCTCGTCCTCTTCCTCCCTCACTTTACTGACTTTTCTCCGACAACTTTCCCACCGTTTACAGCGCTAAGCCAAGATGATGGGAAAGGAGAACCTTCTTTAATGACTCTAAGTTATTCAGTGTCTCCAGCTGTGGGGTGGTTTGAGTGAGATATAAAAAGCCTTTTGTGGAACAGGGAAAGTGGCGCTTTGGCATTTCGCTGCCCACCTCTGGGAACTCCTGGATGTCTTGACAGTGGGGGACTCTCGGCAAGGAAGACGCTGATGTCAAACTAGTAAGCTAGGTGCCCGGAGTTTTGGTTCGAAAGGCTTTACACCTAATCTGTCACCGTCAAGCAAGCCACTTTCAGTACTTTAAGGGATTTCTTGTTGCCTTTTTTGAGACTGGATTGGCATTTATATCTTCAGCAACAAACGTTAAGAAGCTGTCCCAGAGGAGAGGAAACCAGAGGAACATTTTGAAGGACCATCAAACCAGTAAGTGATTTATCAATCTGATTTGCTCCTCAGAGCTCCCTCTTCTGTTATCAAGCTGTGTCCAGCCACTGCTTTAAACAACACTTTGACCACTGTTTGGTGAAGTGCTAGTTGGTGTTAATGGAATATATTCCCCACCACTCATGTTTTTGCTTAAATGTAACATTTGCTTCCAGTCCTAAAAGTCTCAGGGGATTAATATGAAGCCTAATTGGTCACCGTGGTGTGTTTGTGATTGGTGGCATGGTAAATAAATGATAGCTGTTGCTCACTCACCATCTGTCGGTGACTGAGCCGGCTGCACTGAATGAGACCATATGCTCTCGGAGGATGAAGCGTTTGCCATTGTCACCATCCTCTCTCCTAACGCCGTCTTGCAAGATTGTCTGAACATGCCTCTTTCCATCCCATTTTTGTCTTTCTTTGGATCTTTTTTCCTTCTCTCTTTCTGTAATGCACAGCAAAACAAAAACGTTACAATGATCATTAGGACTGTTTAACAACAACTATGAACATCATTACAATGGTTGCAGTTGTCATCATCATTGTGGAAAAGTCTTCCCTGCTTTCTTCGCTTTAATGTGGTACAATTATATTCATTTGCAGCTCAAAGCAAGTGCTAATTTCTTTTTCTTTGCCTTCATCATTATTTTCACCCCACATAGCTGGTTGCACGGAATTGTGATGCATGAGAGACCCATAGTGGAGGTGATGCTGTAGCAGGGCCTTTGGCTCTGTCTGTCCCTCATGATCGCTTGACCCTCATTAGACAGCATCCCTCTTCACATGGTACATCTTGTTCTTCAGCAGCCAGGCACACATCAGAAAGCTCCTTACCGTCAGCCAGGCAAACGTGATCTTTAAAACACAAGGTACTCTCTCTCTTTTATGTATTTGATCAGGATTGCACAAGGTTAGGTCAGAAGTTGGAGTCCTTAATACAGGAGTCCTCTGTACATCTGAGGATCTACAGTATCATGTGCAAATATGGGGGATGAGAGAGAGAGAGAGAACGAAAGAGAGAGGGAGAGGTTTGTCGATGTGTGAATTATTGATGGCATCAAACTGCTAAAAATGCACCCACAACCTTTTTAGCATTCAACGAAAGGAAGTATCAATTAGGCCGGCTAGATGAACCGGGTCTCAAGCAAATAAATCTGATTTCAACCTGGCCTCAAAGGACAGCCACCTTTTTTAGACCACATGTCAAAACCAAAAAGGTCACTTTTAATTTCCATCCATTTATCCATTGCCCCCCCCCCTCCCCCACCAAGTCTTCCTGTTGGTGAGGGATGAATGACACTTCTACCGACACACCAGTCATCACTCCATTAGCACTGATGATACTGAATCAATGGCAACATAATGTGTTCTTTGGCTCTCTAAGTGGAAGAGTGCAACAGGCATCAAACAGCAGCTTAGGAGCTCAAAGAGGCAGAGAGCTGAGAATAGACAAGTCAGTGCGTTTTTTCCAAACATCTCACCTGAGATGAGCATGGTACTGAGCATGAAGCCAACCTGACCTTCAGTCCATAGGAGCATAAGAGACAGGTGTGATCACTCACTGCCTGTACGAGGATGCTTTTTCAGATGCAACTATTTTGTGATTTTGTGATAATGAGAAGACGCTTTCCTTATTGAAATTCTTCATCTGAATCATGGATATGACAAATTCTAACAGTCTCATGGCTCATGGGTTCCTGCATATACAGTACAGTCAGGTGTATGGGTCCTGTGGGCACATTTATTCTCAACATATTTAAGCTTTGAATATACATGAAGAAATAATCCAATCACACACGCAGACACAGAGATACTCACACACACACGGCCTATCAAAGTTGTGTTACCTTACCCCTTATTTCTACTGTACCCGCATCTCTCATAATGACTTGTGCTAAAGCGTATTATGCACTTCATGGGCCCAAAGCTCCATTTCCTCCATCCGCTTAAGGATGAGTTAGCTATGAGTCACTTCTTCATCAGCACAGTCATTTGGGCATTAGTGTCAAAAAATATTACCCGAGTACTAGCCACTGTGTGCCTCGTGCCTGGAGACTGCCTGTAATCTGATAATGAAGTCACATTATCTGAAACGTAAACAAATGAAAAGGCTCTGGATACCCTGGGATTTATCACCCACTGTCTTCATTCTCATTTTCAGTCATAGCTGTTCATCTCTCTTCTTGGAAGTTATACGCATGCCAATGTAGGGTAACAGACATCAAATCTCCAGTCTCATTACCATCATTGTGTTTGGTACAGTTGTGCTTCATAAGCACACCAACATTCAAATCTTTTGGTGAAAAGGTTAAAGGCTAACAGTGTTGGCTTCTCACTGCCATATCTTTATGGCAACTTTGACGGTAGGTTATGAGGGAACTACTGTGATTATAAACAGCCCTAGCTGTGGACAGATAAGCTCATCGTTCAACACTGAATGTTCTGTTTAATGTCACTCATATTAATACCCTCCCCATGCTTACATCTGGCTCTGTGATGCAGGGATGACATTTTGATAGAGTTTCATGATACATTACATTAAACTAAAATAAGATTTATTTTTTAATTTTTTTAAATTATTCTCATCTCTGCGTTGAGACACATAAGGTTAACACCAGCCACTGAACCGAGATAATGGTCCACCAGAGCTGAAATTCAATTCTAAGACACATTTCTACTCTTAAAAGAGGCATGAGAGGCAAAGCGAACGTGAACATTGTCTAATGACCTTGCCCTTCATAAAGGTGCACACTTTTCTAAAGCAATGCAGAGTAAGCCGTTAATAAATTCACAAATAAAGCGTTATAAACATAATTATAGATTGTTTTAAAGCATTCATAGTGCTCTATAGTGACTGTGTATAATACACTATGAATAGATGTGACAGTACAACATGAATTTCCTTTTTAAGGTTATGGTGTCACATATAGATTCATGAAGAGCATTTGGTGAATAAACAGCATATCCCATTAAAGCTGTTGTCAGTGTCAGTATCAAGAGGTAAAAGAGGTTTTAGAATAGTCTGGGTGATATGTGGAAAAAATGCAAAAAATCGTGAAACCTGGTACACTACACCAAGTTTCTGATCTGATTCTGTTTCTGATTCTGATTTTCAAAACTGGAACTATCGCGAAAAATATTCTATGATGTCATATCACTGTTATTCTTGACCATCAAAGCATAGAGGTAGATATGACCATGTTTTGTCTAGGATAGTGTTCTTAACTGGTGGGGTCGGGACCCAAAATAGTTTTGGAACCATTCTGGGTGGGTCATGGGACCTGGTGGTAAAAACCTGAAATGCTACCGTATTAGATCTAATATTGGAACTTTATTTTGATGGACTTTATTTGTATGTCAGTCATTGCCATGGACATAGACAATGTTTATGTGACAGGTCATGTTAGACATAATTTTAGTGGCAGCCTAAACGAAATAGGCTACGACCTGATTATTTGAAGTAGGATATGGATTCAAACTGTGGACAAAATGGGACAGAAACCCCTGTGTGTGGTGTGCAGTGAATTGCTGGCACATGAGAGCATGAAACCATTAAAACTAAAATGCTAGGCTTAGAGGAAACAAAGCACCCCTGTCAAAGACAAACTGGTAGAGTTAATGAACAATATCTTCATGAAGTTTAGCGTTTGCAGCCATCTTGAATTTAGTCACGATAAGTCGAGCGACGAGTAAGAATGAACAGCTATGATAAGGGATCAGATTCCAAAAATAATTCCGTGGCAATGCATGGATTCCAGTTGCTGCTACTGGAAGAAACTGGAATCCATGCATTTCCATTGAATTTTTTTCTTCGTGGAAGATACTGTCTGCATAAATCGCCTTGTAAGTAAACTACCAGTGCTTTTCAAAGTTCTCAATGTCTCGTTTTAAAATGTCAGGGCCCTTGGAAGTAGGGGTTGTAAACAGACATTGTAAACAGACATTGTAAACATTCGGGGCTTAGCCCATTTAATTTTTTTAAATAACCCCCTAACTACATAGTTCAGTAAAAATGTCAAGTTTTTTGCCTGAAATTGCACTGTGCCTATTTACAAGGGCATTGTTCCCACCTCTTTTGCGGTCAACCATCAAGTGCTGGACCTCTATAGAAAGCTGAGAACCTGTAGCTTTCGTAGGAAGCAGTCAAGATAACTGTGTGATGTACTGACAAAGAGCTACAGAGGCTAGAATATATTTTTTTTTCTTTCTGCGGATTACAAGCATCTCTGAACTGACCACATTTCAGCCCTCTAGGTCACTTGATATCCCATAGAAACACAACTAAGCCCTAGCAACCAGCTGTGTGCAAAAGTTGATCAATATAGAATGAAAATATGAGTGCTTTAGACTATTTTATTAGATTATTTGCCAAAGGTATGCCCATGCGTTTTTTTGTAAAATGCCTATGGATACTCCCCATAGGACTTTTTGTTATCCAAAATGCATACTGACAATCAAATGCACATTAACCCCTTTGTGTAGAAGCATAATCCTGGTCTCAAATGAAAGGTCACACTTTGAGGTTTCTTGTGGACTATTTAGATTGTATGTCAGGTGTTCTGATATAGACTGACTACACAAAATATGGAATAATTACAAAAAAAGTCTCTATTTTTGCATTTACTTTGTTGGTTCAATGAGTGTGTATAAGATAGACTATACATCTGTACAACTAATATTGGATAATACAACATGAAGATTCAATTTCTATGGATTCTTGTGAATATTTCAGTACCCAATATGAGGCATCTACTTATTGTGCTGCAGCTACACTGCAGCCAGAAGTCAGGGTATCACCAAAAGCGGAGGAGGGGGAGGGGGGCATTTTGGATCAAATTTAATTGAGACATAATAAAATTAATCTGAGAATGTAAAGCACTATACAGATTGTACATGAAAAAAAGTTGTCATTTTTGGATTCCCAAGAGTCAAAGCTTTGAAATGGTGTATAACATTACTATGCTACATAGCAATATGGTGCATACAATTGATTTAGAATGTTGGGGAGGTGGGGAGGGGGGTAACCGTCCAACAAGGGACACTGAAAGTTATTTGGCTAAATAATGACTTTTAGTGAATTTTGTGTAAATTAATGGACACATTGAGACTTAAAAAATGTGAAACTAACATTCAACAGATTCAAGGTATCTGACTGGCACTACACTGTGACACAAAATTATAGTTTTGGGTCTTTCAAGAGGCAATATCTGTTCATATCTGTTTAGCATGTACTTAGTTAATTAAGCGTTTCTTATGGTTTGTATATTATAGTATTTGTTTATTTTCATTAGGCTATTGTTTGATATGACATTATTGTTTATTATTGCTATTCTCCTTCTTCCTCTTCCCTGATCTCATCTGTGTGACAAATATATAGAATATCTTATACTATAATATACATAATATTATGATATAATTACAGTATGGCCAGTCATCATGATACAAGGGTATTTTAGAAGGAATGCATTATCATCTTGACATAGGCGTTTCTAAATTATATTAATTTTGTAATTTAGCAAGATTATTCATAGGTTTCATCAGGCCCCTTTACACAGGTGCATAAAATCAAGCACCTAGATTATGAATGCAGACTGCATGGTGCTTGATTAACACACTTATGGAAAGGGCCCTTTCCTCTCAATATATCATTGTAATGTTTTTTTTTTTAGTTAATAATTAGTTAGGCAGCCAAAACAACATAACATGACTTTTATATTTATGTGGACTCTTGGATTATAAGATCTGTGGTGGTGGATAGGATATCAACAAGGTTTTAAGGTAGGCTTATGCAACATATGACACTGAAAAGTTGACATGGGCAGATAACTGTTAATGGTTTTTTCTGACATTTCAAAACAGTGTAGCCTAATTTATTACAAGACGAGGATCACTTTGTTTTGGGAGCTGGAATTTCTTATTCTGCAGTAGGCTTAGCTAGCCGATGAGAGTATTGAATTTGCCTTTTCCGCCGACAAACGAGGACATTTAACGTTAACGTTAAGCATTTAGGGAGCTAGCCAAGTATCCTAACGTTAGCCTGCCTAACTGACAGAAAGCTCTTAATGTGAAATCACCAACCTGAAACAACACCATCCGTCAGTTCACTGGGCGATGCTGTTGCTTGAACGGAGCTGGGTGGTCTTTTGAAAAACTTTCTAATATCCATAACGTTTCAACAACATGTACACAAAGTGTTTTATCACAGACTGTAAAAGTGACAGACTTCTGACAGAGGCTTTTTGGAACACCTTAGCGTTGTCAAGGCAGCGTTTTCACTGGATCTAAACAAATCAATCTAACCATTGAAATCACCATAGCCCAGAGACCTGGCATAGATCGTGTAGCAAGTCAAATTATTTTTCAATATTGGGCTTTGAAAATAAGGGATATATTTCCTCAGTAATAGAGCATTTGATGACATTTATAGAGAAACCGAGGGGAAGTTATATTGGAAATAAGAGTTGCCGGGAATTTAAAACACTAAAAAAAGATTCGGGGCTTTTGATAAAAGATTCGGGGCTTAAGCCCCCTAAGCCACCCCCTAGCTCCGCCACTGCTCCCGCCCTGCGTCCTGATTGGCTAAACCATAAAGTTGGTTGGAGAAATCACTCTCAATGGAAGAGGTCCCAGATGGATGTGAGTGAAGCTAGGCAGAGCTAAGCGGAACGACATTCATCTGGCTAGGGTCAGGTTACCTGACATGTGGCACCTTTAAAATGTTTCCGCAGAGCCTCCTGGGTCATGTATGTTATGGAGACTGCTTCTCAATGTCTCGTTTTAAATGTCAGGGCCCTCGGAAGTCTACCAATGAAGTGTGGAGATACATTGAGCCTCGTAAATGGGTGTAAAACAGTGATTTATTTGCATGGCTAGCCCGATGCCGAAGCACCACTATTGAAAAAGCTGTTGGTAGCATCGGCTAACTAGCGCCAGATTTTGGAGTGCAGGGGACAAGCCGAGATGGGCTATGAGACATACGTTCACACTCGGTATCATGTTTCAATACACTTTAGGTCAATATCACACCGGAATTCTCCTTTAAGGATAGACTTAGGTGTAAACCTAATTACGTAGAAATGTATATTGTAACAGTAGTGTTGTTTTCTGATTAGGCCTACTCTAATTAAACCTAATAGTTTAGGCCCGGTCTTATTTCTGCAGTCTTCACTAGTATCCTTTTAAATTCTGCCTTGTGTAGAAGTCACAGTTAACTCTTAAGTTTTTGAAAGACTCACATAACTTTTTCATGTAAACATTTTTGTATGCAAATAAATGACTGTAAAGCTGCAACTAGGTGTGCAAATGGTGATGGCTGATGGTATTACTAGTATTTGATATTTAATAGATATATTTCGTTTGCTGAAATTAAACAGTAATTTTTACAATAATTGTCATATGCTTTTATTTAAAATGAGCTAGCGATCATAAAGTTAATCTCTATATAAAATGCCCAAAGCATGTTTGAGAAATTAAAATCGAATTACTTATAATTGAATTTGTATTCAAACAAAGTTTTTTGTCCCATGGTTCTGCCAAACTTGTTTGCATCTATATATCCCAGGTGGTGTGACCTTGTACTGCTGTCAGTGTGGCTCCATGCATTGCATCTCACAGTGTGGGATTTGTGTTACAGGAGGCCAAATGTGGCTTTGCCATCATCCTGATGGCTCTGTACTGGTGCACAGAGTGCATTCCGCTGGCTGCTCCCTGTCATCCTCTTCCCCTTGATGGGGATCATGCAGGCCTCAGAGGTAGACTGTGCCCCCCCCCCCCCCCTTATCTGCAGGACATTGCCTTTTCTTCTTCACAACTGTTTTATATGCATCACGATTAGGCTTTTTAAATGGTTTATTTCTCTGTTTATTACCAATGTATGCCTTTCACCTTTTAAATAAATGTGCCTTGCCTTGAACCTCCTTGCCTTGCCCTGCCTTGATGCCTTATGATGAGTAACATGTATAATATGACCTGTCTTTAGGTGTCTATCCAGTATCTGAAAGACTCTAACATGCTGTTCATTGGGGGTCTACTGGTGGCCATTGCGGTGGAGCATTGGAACCTTCACAAGCGCATTGCTCTGCGTGTGCTGCTCCTGGTTGGGGTGAAACCAGCTCTGTACGTAGCCGCTATCTTATCTACACAGGAGATTGAGATTGTTCAGAAGGGTCCTTTATTGTTTGTTTGTTCTTTGTGTCCTTTTTACCCTTCTCTCTGTGTACCCTGATCCTCCACTCCACTATTCTGTCCAATAATACTCTACTGTCCTGGGTTGTTTTACTCCATTTCCTAAAATTCTTTCTCAACTCTTCAATTCTTTCTTTGCCTTATTTCCCCCATGCCCTCTCCTCTTCCTATTTTCTTTCTTCTGTCCTCCTCTCCTTATCCTGCTCTTCTCCTTCCTCTCCTGGCCTACAGCCTCATGATTGGGTTCATGGGCACCACA
>NW_025962328.1:0-9000 GCF_017589495.1 Alosa alosa
AGGAAAGCCTCTCTGTGTGGGGTTGTTAATTGCATTTCTGTAAGTGTGAGGGGGGGTGGGGAGGAGTGCAGTAGGCCTAGGATGGGGTTGGGGTCTAAGGGGGGGATGTCTATGAGTGGGTCTAGCTAAGTGTTTGGGAAGGGGAACTGTGGCAGACATGATATGTTATGGGTGGATGGAGACAAAACATGCAGTAAAAAACAAAGAAATAATTAAAAAAAGATTAAAAAAGGAGGATACAATTAAAATATGAGAAGTGTAAATGTATGTGGGGTAGGGATCAGGAGAGAAGGGGAAAAAAAAAAAGGTGTGTTTGTGTGCGTGTGTGTGTGTGTGTGTGTGTGTGTGTGTGTGTGTGTGTGTGTGTGTGTGTGTGTGTGTGTGCGTGTGTGTAGGGTTAAGAAGTGGGGAAGGGAGGAAGTTAAAGTGAGTAATGGAGTAAAAAAGAAAAAAAAAAAGAAATAAGGAAAAAGGCTGAGTGTAAGGCTAGGCTAAACCATGGGGGGTAAATGAGATTAAAGTAAATGTGTGTGGTTATGGGTGAGCAGGTGGACAAAAAAATAATAGAAGGGGCAAAGAAAAGGTGTGGGTAAAATGACTTATATAAAAAAAGGAAAGGGCAAATAAATAGTTTTAATTAAAAGAAAAGGACTAAAATGTGAAGGGGATAGCTAAAATGTAAGAAAACAAAGAGTCAAAACAGGCTTAAACAAGATTAAAAGGGGATAGCTGTGGGGAAATCTTACCTCAGTAAAAGCAGTAGTCCAGGTAAAAAGGCTCACCTAAGCGGTTAGGTGAGCCTCAGAGTCCAGTGGAAACTTTATTGCACAGCCAGTGGTAATGAATCCTTGTGTTAAGGTTGGAAAAACCTGTCAGGATGAGTTTATGGAGAAGGCTGAAGTCGATGATCCAGTGGTGAAGTCCTTGGTGGTTTGTAGAGAGAATATATTGTCCTTGTTTTTGAGGGGAAACTCCACAGCTTCCAGTTAAAATTTTAAAAGTTTTAATATTAAAAAAGCCAAATAGCTTGGGTAAGAACTTCTAAGATCGAAATTTAAAAAGTTCTAGCACTGTGTTGAGTCTTTGTAAAAGTTATAAAAAGCCGACGTTTCGTAGCATTGCTACTTCTTCAGGGCTAGTCTGTGTTTGTAGTGTGGTGTCCTATATGTAAGAGAGGAAGTTGGGAAAAGGAAGTGGGAGTCAGGTGTTCTAAAAGAGAACTTGGGATTGGTTAAAAAAATGATGATGTAAGGTGATGGATGTGATTGACATCCAATTGGTGTGTAGGAAATAAAACTTAAAAGAACAAATAAAAACTAATGGATGACAACCTTTAAGTACCCAGTGGTAAAGTGGCTAAGGCACGGGTCTGGGGATGGGAAGGTCATGGGTTCAAACCCAAGAGTAAAAAAAAAAAAAAAAAATAAAAATTGTCATTTATGAAAAAAAGATATTTCTTTTTTGTACAAAGTGAAATTGGAGTCTAAGTGGAGGTCTATGTGTTGGATGAAGTTAGTTTTCAGTAGGTGAATGCTGTGTGGGGAAGCTATGTGAAAAGGGAATTAAGGAGTAGCGGGAGAAGGATTTTTTTTGGGGGGGGTAAATCCCTAATAAGGTTCTGGTGGTGTAGTGGTCAGGGCAGGGGTCTGGTAGTGCAGAGGTCATGGGTTCAAGCCCCTGTCAATGTAACCCAATTTTTGAGAAAAGCAAAAGGGGGGTAAATTAAAATAAAAGAAAGGTGGAAGAGGAATGAATCCATTATGTGTGTGGGTGTTTGCAAGTAGAAGGAAGGGTTCTATATCATGAACCTGTAGTGTTGGAAAAAGTGGTGCTGTGAAAAAAGAAAAGGTTTAGAACCTAAAAGGGATGGGGAGGAGAAAGGGATAGTAGTGGTAGGGAATAACTAAAAGGCTCCATAGTGTAGTGGTTAGGGCAATAATCTGGGACTCCAAGGGTAATGGGTTCAAGTGGGCCCAGCAGTCAGGTTAACTTTTTAGAAGAAATTAGAAAATAAAAATAAAATAAGATAAGAAAGGATAAAAGGAATGAAATATAATGAATAAAAAAATGAAATAAAAAGGATGACAACTTGTATATAAATAGAAAAGGACAGGAGGAGGTTCTAGGGCTTAAAACAATGTATCTATTCTTTCATAAGGAAAGTGAATAGGGTGGAAAGCATCTAGTCTAGGGGTAAAAACAATGGCCCAATGGTCATGATGCTGTAACTGGGCTCCGGAGGCCCGGGTTCAAATCCCAGAAGGGAAGTGTTTTCCTTAGAAGGATTATAAAGGGAAATGATAGATAAAAGAAAAGTTAAGAAATTAAAATGGTTGCTGTGGTCTAGTGGTAGAGTAGCTGACCAACAACCTAAGGATCTGGGTTCAGGTATGGGTCTGTGCTTGGCGGCTAGACCAGGAAGGTGTCAGTGGGCAAGGGAAACCAGGCTTAGACTGGTAAAAAGTAGGTTTAAAAGGTTATTGTTTTCTTTTCAGTTTGGTTCAGTGAAATGCAGACTAAAAGTTGGGAGCTGGGGGCGGTGGAACAACGGCACGGGCTAGGTTAGGAAATTAGAATTAAAATTTGTTTTGGTGAGTGGTTGTTTGGACCATTATGCACTGGCCAGTTGTCCCCGCCCCACTAATCCCATCTAAAATAAATAAATTAAATAAAACAGAATAAAATAAAAGTTAAAAGGAAATAAAAGAGAGGAGCTGTAAAAAGGACACAGAGTGGTTTAAAACTTTAATTTAATTTTTCATTAAGACCTTGTGGGTGTAATGTTTTAAGTTTTAAAATCCACAATCTCTCTGCTCTTTTCCTCTGTAAAGTTGTCCAGCCTGGATTCCCTTCAAGGCCACAGACCCTCAAATGTGTGATGTTGTGTGTCTGGAAATGTGTGTGAAATAAGTGTTGAGTGTATTTTTATGTATGTTGTGCAGGTGTTGTTTTGGCATTATCACGAAGTGTATGTCAGTTTCCCGATGTACAACATGTGACAGTGAGTGCAGGTGATTGCATATACTATGTTGGGAGTGTCTAAGTTTAGTGGATTAGTGGGTGCAGAACAGTGACTATGGATATTAGTGATGAATAGGTGAGGGGTGAAGTGTAAGTTTTTCTTTAGGGGGGTGGTGGTTGTAAGTGTGACGGGTGAAGGTGGTGCGTATGAGGAGGTCTTTGAGGTTTTTATTGCGTCTATATGCGGAGATGAGTGTGTGGTGTTGGAAGGTGGGGTGTGTTGTTTGGAAATCAGTATAGTGTTGTTTCAGTGTGTGGTGAAGGTGTTGTATGCCGTGTGAGTAGGTGCCAATAAGGGGCAGGAGATGGGGTGGGTCAGGGTTGGGGTTAGGAAGAGGGTTGGGGTTAGGGTTAGGAAAAGGGTTGGGGTTAGGGTTAGGCAAGGGGTTGGGATTGGGGTTAGGGTTAGGCAAAGGGTTGGGGTTGGGGTTAAGGTTAGGAAAAGGGTTGGGGTTAAGGTTAGGAAAAGGGTTGGGGTTAAGGTTAGGGAAAGGGGTAGGGGTTAGGGTCAGGGTTAAGGTTAGGAAAAAGGGTTGGGATTAGGATCTGGGTCTGGGTTTGGGGTCGGGTTGGGGTTAAGAGGAAGGTCTGGTGTGGGAGTGGGTGATGGGCAAGTGTTTGGGGTGTATGAGTGAGTGGGAGCAAGGCCGGCCAAAGTCAAGTGCTTAATGTGGCGGAGGAAGCGTTTAGAATAGTGCCTCTTACGGAGGGCTTGAAAGAGTTGTTGTATGGCAAAGTGAAAGTCTGTGGGAAAGGAGCAGATACGCGATGAAAGCGGATTATTTGTGATTTAACTATGGATCTAAACGTGTGTTTGGGGTGATTGCTGTGCTTGTGCAAAAGTGAGTGAGTGTCCGTGGGTTTTAAAATAAACTTTGGAGCTAAAAAGTTTTATGTGTAGGTGAAATAGGGGTGAAAAAGATGGTAGTGTCTAGAAAATTAATTTGGTGAGGGTCAATAGTGGCCTTAAGTGAGATGGATGGGTGATGTGAGTTTAAGGTGTCTAAAAAAGTGTTGAAATCCTGTAGGGGGTGTGGCCAAGCTCAATGATGTCATCCAGATACGAAAATAAAAAGTGGGTTGAAGGGGCACTTGGCCAGGGCGGCCTGCTCCCATTCACTCATGTAAATGTTGGCGTAGGAAGGTGCAAAGCGTTGACCCATGGCAGTCCCGTGTACTTGTAGGTAAAGTTTCTTGTCAAAGTTAAAATCATTGTGAGTGAGACAGATTTCTAAAAGTTGCAGGAGGATGGTGTCCGGTCTGTGAGGGTCTGGGTATTTTTGAAAAGTGTTTTGAACTGCTTGTAAACCGGCGGGGGTGTTGATATTGGTGTAAAGGCTATCTCGTCTCTAAAGTGAAGAGGTGAGTGTGGTGTGGGACTGCCATGGGTGAAGCCTAGTGAGGAAGTGGTATGTATCCTTGAGGTAGGAAGGGTGTCTGTTGGAAAGGGGGTTAAGATAGGAGTCAATATAGATGGAAATGTTGTATGTGGTGCTGTTGCAATCTGACACAATGGGACGACCAGGAGGAACCTGAGAGGGAACTGTCCAGGTGTGTGGGGGTTTGTGAATTTTGGGGAGGAGATAGAATTGTCGTGGTCGGGGGTGGTCCGGTCCTTGTAAAAATATACTTTGTTTATGGTTAATGAAGTGTTGTTGATAAAGTGAGGTGACTAACCGGCGGATTTCAGACTGTGCTGCGGGTTGGGTGGACTGTGCTATGGGTGTATAAAACTGGGTGTTGTTGAGCTGTCTGTGTGCTTCAGTGAGGTAGTGATGGGTGTCCATGATAACAATTTTGGAACCCTTGTCCGCCGGTTTGATGACTATATTCTTATTGTTTGTGAGTTGTGAAATGGCCTGTTTTTCCGCTAGTGTGAGGTTGCTGGTGGTGGGGGGAGGAAGGTGTCTGAGAAAGGAATTGAGTGCCCGCCTGTCCCTGTGAATGTGCTTAACTAATTTCTTATCTAATTGTGAAGTGTGGGGTTCCCAAGTGGAGGGGAGAGTGAAGGGGGTGGGAGTGTAGGTGTCGTCTGAGGAAAAGTGATGGAGTATTTTAAAGGCTGGTGGTGATAAAGGTATAGGTCCCTCTGGAGTTCCTCCCGGTCGATGCGAGTGGTGTGTGGAATGAATGTAAGCCCCCTCTCCAACAGAGAGCGTTGTGGGGAAGTGGGTTGGAAAAGGGTGGAAAGGTTCATGATTAAATCATGAGGGAGGGTGGGAGTGGGTGGAGGGGGGTGAGTGTGCAGGAGGGGGGGTGGGAGTTGGGGGGGCCAGGGTTATGGGTGGAGTTATTGAAAATGTAAATATTGGCACCAATGTGTAAAGATTGTATGAGCTGTATGGGGTGTCCAGTGTATGTTATCTTGGGTGGTGTGGAAAGGTGTCTGGGGGGGGATAGTGGGGATGTGGGGGAAGTGGGAAGTTATAAAGTGGTTAATGTGAGTGAGATTGGCCTGCTGTTGGGTAGTGGTGGGGGTGAAAAATTAATGAGGGGAATGTGTATGATTGCATTGGGGAAAACTGTAGAAGCATGTTTGTAGAGGATGAGGAACTGTCTGATGCTGGTGTTTTTGGGGTCATGGTCCTTGTTGTTGAGGCCCACTGACAAGACCACCGACTTCACTAGGGGAAGGGGGGTGGTTTTCTGTAAGAGTTTGGCAAAGTGGTAGGTGGTGGCTCCAGGGTAACTGTCAATTTGTATATCGGGGTGGGTGAAGGGGGGAATCCTATTGAGATTGGAATCTCCTATGAAGGCTAGTGGTTTGTGTATTGAAATTGACCATTCTTCCAGTTTGTTTCTGAGGGCCCGGTGGTAAGTGGGGTGGAAGAGGTGTGTAGTGGGTGGTGTGGGTTGTAAGAGGAGGGCTTGGAGATGGTGTGTGTGTGGGGTGTGGAAGGGATAGGAGGGTTGGGTGTCTCCGGCGGTCCCACAGCTTTTGATGGAGAGGGCTCAGCTGCGGTTGTGACAAATCGTTTGACTTGATGAGTCCGCCCTTTCGTCATCGCCCTCTCCAGCTGTGGAGGTGCCGGAGTCTCCCTCTCCTCCTCTGGTGGGTGCTGTGGGGACAAGGAAACTATATTATCGAGGGTGTGTACTACTAAGTGGTTGGGGGGTTGTGTACGTGTTGACCTGGGTGAGTGTGTGGTGGTGGGGGTAGTGTTTATTTCAGGTTGGCTGTGTATTGTGTGGTGAAACTGTGTGGTGACTCTCAATGTGGGACGCTGGGGTAGTGGCTTTGCTGTATGTGCTTGTGATATTATGTAGGGGGAAAGGTGTGTGGTTGTGTTAGCAGGAGTGCGTGGAGGTGTAAAGTGTGGTGTAGTGAGTGTGTCAGCTGTCAGTGTTGTATGTGTGTGAGTCTGTAAGTTGGTGGATCCTGGTGGTGTGTGGGGATTGTGTATGGTTGGAAGGGTGGAAGTGGGAGGGGAAGTGGAAGTAGGGTTGGGAAGTGTTTGAGCTAACGTGTCTGTGGTTGTGTGTGATGGTGAAGTTGTGGATGAAAGTGGTGGAAAATCTGAAAGGCATGTTAAAAGTAGATGGGGGGTATGGGGGAGGAGGGGTGTAGGCAAAGGGGGGGGGAGTAGGGGGTTGAGGGCCAGGTGAACTGTGGGAAGAGTGGAGTCGGTGAATCTTTTCTGGTACCTCTTCCTGGCCCAGCCACACGCTATTTGAAAAGCTGTGTTGTTAAAAGGTGCTGAAGATGTAGTAAAATTTAAAATTTGTGAGGTGTAGTGGTTGTGTAAAATTTGCATGTTCTGTTCCATCCACTGTGTTGTGTTGTTTCTGAGTAGTTCTAGTGTCTGGGGTGTGGGGGCGGCTGGTTTGATGAATTCTGTGAGTTTGGTGACCTGTCTGTACATGCCTGTGGGGAAAGTGTGTGTATCCAGAGCTGTGTGTGTGATCTGTTTGTGATGTGTGACTTGGATTAATTTAAAGTATTGTTTGGCTTGTTGGCGTGTGAGGGGATCTGGTTCATGTCTGAGAGTGTTTGTGTACATGTCTGGTGGTGGAGTGGGGTGTGTGTGTGTGTGTGAAGAGGGGGGTCTAGTGGAGGTTAAGGTGGATGCATATGTGTGTGTGGGCCTAGGGGGTCTATGTGTGTGAATGTATCTGGTGTTGGGTGGGGGCATAGGTAGGAGGGGACGTGTTATGTGAAGATAGGAGTGGGTAGGGTACTGTAAAGGAAAGCCTCTCTGTGTGGGGTTGTTAATTGCATTTCTGTAAGTGTGAGGGGGGGGGGGGGGAGTGCAGTAGGCCTAGGATGGGGTTGGGGTCTAAGGGGGGATGTCTATGAGTGGGTCTAGCTAAGTGTTTGGGAAGGGGAACTGTGGCAGACATGATATGTTATGGGTGGATGGAGACAAAACATGCAGTAAAAAACAAAAGAAATAATTAAAAAAAGATTAAAAAAGGAGGATACAATTAAAATATGAGAAGTGTAAATGTATGTGGGGTAGGGATCAGGAGAGAAGGGGAAAAAAATGTGTTTGTGTGCGTGTGTGTGTGTGGTATAGGCTAGTCAAAATAGACTTTAGCGTAATGTCATGCCATGAATATGGCTATGGCCAGTAAAACATTCGATTAGGAGGGTTAAGTTTAGGCAAAATAGCCTTAAGTTTAGGCAGAATAGCCTTAGTGTTTTTTTCCATGCGTAACTCACGGCTATGGGAGTTCAAAAATTAGGGTTAGCAATTTCATAAGCCCTGGGTTACTGCTTGATTTAGACAATTTTTTGTCTTCATCAGGCACAGGGCATGTTGCTCCTTCAGTGGTCAGGGACAGAATAGGGGCTTAGTGAGAAGCTCCTCCTATTTATAGACTTAGGGATAGCATAGTTTAGCTTTATTTTGCTGTGGTTAGCTTTTTTGGTTTTAGACTTAGAGATAGCATAGTTTAGCTTAGTTTCCTCTGGTTGCTTTTTGTTTTTCTGTCCAATTCGACTTTCCTGGATAAGGAGTAAATATCTGGTAGGATAGTTTTATGTTTTAGCTTGTGTTAGCTTAAAACAAGGAAAAGTGCCTGTCCCTTTAGATATGGCATCTAGCCCTAGTCTAGTTTCTAGACCTTAGCAAAATGTCAAATGGTCGAATAGAGAGGCGGGGTTTGTCCCATGTTTATGTCCATGACGACCTTTCCTCTTTTTCTAGAACTTGTGTTAGTTCTTAATTTAGCTTTTTAGGTTCCACTACCAGATAGATACTTTTCCCGTAGTTTAGTTTTAGGTGTCAGTTACCAGGTAAGTATGTTTTGGTCTTTTGTTATTTTTTTTTCTCTGTAGTCCCACTTTAACCATTTTCTTTTTTCCTCTTTTGTCCTTTTTCTCCCTTAGGTGTAGGGAAGACACCCGAATCAGAGAGTGAGGCACTGGCTGATTAGGTTTGAAAAAATGTTCTCCACGAACTCATGGGTCCCAGGCAGTCCAGGACTCCATGTTGTGCACTAATCCATCGCCCCTCTTCATGGGGTCCCCCACACACACACAATGCCAAAATAAGGCCTTAGATTTTTTAAGCAGGTTTGCTATCGGTTAGGGTTAGGATTTAGTTTAGATGAGGGTATAGGCTAGTCAAAATAGACTTTAAGCGCCAATGTCATGCCATGAATATGGCTATAATGATAAAAACATTCCCGATTAGGGTTAAGTTTAGGCAAAATAGCCTTAAGTTTAAGGCAGAATAGCCTTAGTGTTTTTCCATTCGTAACTTCTGACTATGGGAGTTCAAAATTAGGGTTAGCAATTTCATGCGCCCTGGGTTTACGCGTTTCGACAATTTTTTTGTCTTCATCAGGCACAGAGGGCATGTTGCTCCTTCAGTGGTCAGGGACAGAATGAGGGCTTGCTTAGAGAAGCTCCTCCTATTTATAGACTTTAGGGATAGCATAGTTTAGCTTTATTTGCTGTGGTTAGCTTTTTTTGGTTTTTAGACTTAGAGATAGCATAGTTTAGCTTAGTTTCCTCTGGTTAGCTTTTGTTTT
>NW_025962329.1:0-7939 GCF_017589495.1 Alosa alosa
AGGAAGAGAGAGAGAGAGAGAGGAAGAGAGAGGAAGCAGAGAGAGAGAGAGAGAGAGAGAGGAAGAGAAGAAGAGAAGAAGAGAGGAAGAGAGAGAGAGAGGAAGAGAGGAAGCAGAGAGAGAGAGAGAGAGAGAGAGAGAGAGAGAGGAAGCAGAGAGAGAGAGAGAGAGAGAGAGGAAGAGAGAGAGAGAGAAAGAGAGGAAGAGAGAGGAAGAGAGAGAGAGAGAGAGAGAGAGGAAGCAGAGAGAGAGAGAGAGAGAGGAAGCAGAGAGGAAGAGAGAGAGAGAGGAAGAGAGAGAGAGAGAGAGAGGAAGAGAGAGAGGAAGCAGAGAGGAAGAGAGAGAGAGAGGAAGAGAGAGAGAGAGAGAGAGAGGGAAGAGAGAGGAAGCAGAGAGGAAGAGAGAGAGAGAGAGAGGAAGAGAGAGAGGAAGCAGAGAGGAAGAGAGAGAGAGAGGAAGAGAGAGAGAGGAAGAGAGAGAGAGAGAGGAAGCAGAGAGAGAGAGGAAGAGAGAGAGAGAGGAAGAGAGAGAGAGAGGAAGCAGAGAGGAAGAGAGAGAGAGAGAGAGAGGAAGAGAGAGAGAGAAAGAGGAAGAGAGAGAGGAAGAGAGGAAGAGAGAGAGAGAGAGAGAGGAAGCAGAGAGGAAGAGAGAGAGAGAGGAAGAGAGAGAGAGACCAAGAAATGAAAGGAAAAGAGAGAGAGAGGCATGAGCCATAATGAGGCCTGCACACACACACACACACATACACACACCTGCTGATGTAGGCAGAATCACCTGTTTGGTTCTGAGGGTTATTTCCCAGAAACAGCCCACAGGGTGATAAAGGAACCTCGTGCCAAATGACCTCTCAGACTCGATCTCCAAGCACACACACACACACACATACACACTCACACACACCACATTACCTCATTAATAATAACACACACACACACACACAGAATGCCACAACACACCCAATCCAGCTGCAGTCTTCCCTACAAATAGAAGTGTGTTTAATGAGTGTCGTGTAGAAGTGTGTGTGATGAATGTCATGTGTGAGGTGAGTGGTATAAGTGTGTGACCAAACCTATGTGAGAGGTGTGTTTATAGTAATGAGTGTTGTGTATAGGTGTGTGTGATGAATATAATATGTGAGGTGTGTTTATAGTAATGAGTGTTGTATGCAGAAGTGTGTGTGTGATGAGTGTCATGTGAGGTGTGTTTACAGTATTGAGTGTCGTGTATAGGTGTGTGTGATGAATGTCATGTGTGAGGTGTGTTTATAGTAATGAGTGTCGTGTAGAAGTGTGTGTGATGAATGTCATGTGTGTGTGAGGTGTGTTTACAGAGGTGTGTGTGATGAATGTCATGTGTGTGTGAGGTGTGTTTACAGAGGTGTGTGTGATGAATGTCATGTGTGTGTGAGGTAATGAGTGAGGTGTGTTTACAGTAATGAGCGTTGTTTGCAGGGAGAGCAGAAGCAGCGCTCTGGAAGTGTGTGAAAGACTAAGTCTTCATCCCTCACACACTCGCATCCCTCACACACTCACATCCCTCACACACTCGCATCCCTCACACACTCACATCCCTCACACACTCACATCCCTCACACACTCTCATCCCTCACACACTCTCACAGATGCGCTGGTGACCTGAACAAATCTGTGAAGGTTGACAGGTTCAGCAGGTTTGTATCCATTTCAGTGTGTTTATGTTTTTATTTTTGTGTTACTGCATTTACTGTACTGTACTGTAAAGTATAGCACTGTGATGTACAGTATTGAGTGGATGTCATTTAAACCTTTCAGTACTTTCATTTTTGTTTTTTTCCAAAACCTTTGTTGGAAAAAAAAACGTAACAAAAACTATAAGTGTTACATTGAGTGTCACAGAATGCTAACTGATAAACTATAAGTGTCACAGAATGCTAACTGATAAACTGAATAAAAGCTGTGAAAATGCAGTGTTTTCAATAAAGTACACTAGTGTGTTGCTGCTAATCTGAAAGTGTATTCATATGATGCAAGTGTGTATCATTTTGTCATCAGAGTGACATTTTGACAAAGGATTGTTAGGTTTTGATAGCAGAGTTTAGGTTTTGATAGCAGAGTTTCAATTGGACATAGATGTGAATGGTTTATTTCCCAGTGTTGTGTCTTGTGTGTAAAGTTTTAACACAATGAGCCGAGTTTTGCAAAAAGTGTTCAAGCAATGGGCAAAAAACTGTAAATGCTTATGAAAGTGTGTTTAGATGTTTATGAGTGTGTGTTTAGATACTCATGTGTGTTTAGATGCATACTCATGTGTGTTTAGATGCATATGAGTGTGTGTTTAGATACTCGTGTATGTTTATATGCATATGAGTGTGTGTGTAGATACTCGTGTATGTTTAGATGCTTGTGAGTCTGCGTTTAGGTATTGTTCAAGAACACCAATGTGCCTTTTTCTAGGCTGAACTGCTGATGCAATGATATGATTTTAATAATGAATGGCATGCAGTCTAACACTGTGCTTAGGGAAGAACACCTGCTCCTCTTCCGATCAGGCCCATATTTTATTGTAACATACAAGCCTTGCTGCAGTCCAGTAACCTACAGTATGTGTAAATTATTACTCCTAGACTACTGGATTAGACAGCTGGACTACACATACTGTAGGTTACTGGACTGCAGCAAGGCTGTGTATTGTGTTGCAGTAAGTTGATTGATTGTTGACCGCTGCAAAAATATTATGACAATGCCAACGGGTTTTGAGCTATGAATCACGTCTGTCATAGGATTCTGTGAGTAGTTGCTATCGCATTTGAATTGAAAGTTAAAGTAAGCAAGTAATATGTTTCTATGCATAACACCTGAAACTTTCAAGTTCTGTTCGTGTGGTGAACTATTTGCTTTCTCAACAAATGCATAAAACGACAACAAAATAACTACGACTTGTGAAGTTTCCTCGTTTCGGCAAGTAGCCGTATAATAAGCAAGATAATGTTCTTTCTGCCGGTCATTTACTCGTTTAGGCAAACAGCCGTATAATAAGCAGGATAATGTTCTTTCTGCCGGTCATTATCGGAAAGGAAATCCTGATCATCCCTGTCAACATTGATCTTTGACAGATCAGGATTTCTAGATAGGGCGAACAGGACATCGACATGAAGTGGAGTTGATATGGCAAGCCAGTTTAACGTGACTGAAGTAGCTTATTCTTGTAGTTGATAAGACAATATCAATAATATCATCCCTCATACACACACACTAACCCCCTCACAGTAACACATATTACACACACACGATCGCACATTAATCCTCATACACACACACACACACACACCCTCACACACACACACACACACACACACCCTCATACACACACACACACCCTCACACACACACACTAACCCTCACATACAAACACACATACACACCCTCATACACACACACTAACCCTCACATACAAACACACACACACACCCTCATACACACACACTAACCCTCACATACAAACACACATACACACCCTCATACACACACACACACACACACACACCCTCATACACACACACTAACCCTCACATACAAACACACATACACACCCTCATACACACACACGCACGCACACTCACCCTCACATACACACACACACACCCTCATACACACACACTAACCCTCACATACAAACACACATACACACCCTCATACACACACACGCACGCACACTCACCCTCACATACACACACACACACCCTCATACACACACACATTACACAATAATATCATTACTTCATATTACTATCAATAATACCAACCCTCATTATAAGCAAACACAATACATACACAATCTCATACACACACGCATCAAAGCATTACCCTCAATTTTCATTATTAATCTGAAAGATACACACACACACACCCGATATTACACACACGACGACGATATCACCTCACTCCCTTCACACACACCCCTCCGATCATCCACTGCAGCTTAGTCTGGGTCTCCAGCTGCCCCAACACAATCAATACCTGAGCTCTGCTGCACCTCCCCTGTAAATATTCATCAGTGATACAGTGTGTGTGTGAGAGTGAGTGTGTGTGTGTGTGTGTGAGTGAGAGAGAGAGGGGGATAAAGAGATCTCTGAGCCTGTGTGAGCATGTGAGTGAGAGTGTATGTGTGCAGAGATAAAGATCTGGCTGTCTGTATGTGTGTGTGTGTGAAAGAGAGAGGGATAGCGTGTGTGTGTGTGTGTGTGAGTGAGGGGATACAGGTCTGGGTGTCTGTGTGTGTGTGTGAAAGAGAGAGGGACAGAGTGTGTGTGTGTGTGTGAAAGAGAGAGGGATATGTGTGTGTGTGTGTGTGTGTGTGTGAAAGAGAGAGGAATAGAGTGTGTGTGTGTGTGTGTGAAAGAGAGAGGGACAGAGTGTGTGTGTGTTGTAGGCTAATCATCAATATAAGCACTGGAAGAGAAGTGCTGACATCATCTCCCTTTGTAGATCCACTGGTCAGATATTGCTCTTGTCAGAGTATGTATGTACGTGATGTGTGTGTGTGTGTGTGTGTGTGTGTGTGAGTGGGTGTTTGTGCAGACGTACCGGGACTGCCGGAAGCGCTCACACCTCTTCCTGGCACCAGGGGCATGTTGTTGCGGGGTCAGGCATGACCACAGATTAGTCAGGCGCAGGGGGAAACACTCTAGGGGGCATCTTGCCTTTTGACTTGCAGGAGGAGCTGGAGAGGTCCGGTGGATAACGAGGGGCGTGGCTCTGTGTTAATGAGGGGCGTGGCTCTGCGTTAATGAGGGGCGTGGCTCTGTGTTAATGAGGGGCGTGGCTCTGTGTTAATGGCCGTGGGAATAAAGCCTGTGTGGATAACGAGGGGCGTGGCTCTGTGTTAATGGCCGTGGGAATAAAGCCTGTGTGGATAATGAGGGGCGTGGCTCTGCGCATGAGGGGGCGTGGCACCTGCGTTAATGAGGGGGCGTGGTTTCAGGCTAATGAGGGCGTGGGCTCCTGTGTTAATGGGCCAAAGGGGAATAAAAGCCCGTGTGGATAACCCAGGGGCTGGCTCTGTGTTAATGGCCGTGGGAATAAAGCCTGTGTGGATAACGAGGGGCGTGGCTCTGTGTTAATGGCCGTGGGAATAAAGCCTGTGTGGATAACGAGGGGCGTGGCTCTGCGTTAATGGCCGTGGGAATAAAGCCTGTGCCCTCCCAGCCAACATGTATATCTGGGGCCCACATGGGTTCTACATGGGCTATATGGGTACCAGGTGGGCATGGGCTAGAGGTGGGCATTTTCAAGGCCCATATGGGTTAGCTGTAAGAAGGCCCAGGTGGCTAACCCATGTGGGCTACCCACAGTCCCTGGTTGGGTAAATAGTGGGGAAAGCATTTATATGGGCTCGCATGGGCAACACAACTGGGTCCCAGGGGGATACCACTTGGGTTAGACATTGTCTAACCCATGTGGGCTTCCAATATGAGTCCTACTATGGTCTGTAATGGGAATCCCTTTATATGGGCCTCGTGAATGGGCAACACATATGGGCCCCATTGGTATTTAATGTTTGGGTTAAATATGGGCAAACGATAAACCCATGTGGGCTCCCCCATGTTGGTGCCATATGGGTCCCTTAATGGGAAATCAACAATTGGGTTCAGTCTGGCAACACATATGGAGCCCATTAGGTTAAATCCACTCGGGTTGATATGGGCAAACCGGAAAACCCATGTGGGCAATTCATATGGGTCCAAAATGGGTAATTAATGTGAAACCAATATGGGCTCAGAATGGGCAACACAAATGAAGCCCATTAGGGTAAACCACTGGTTGATATATAGGGCCAACCTGGACAAACCCATGGGCAATAAATATGGGTCCTAGATGGGTAATTCATGTGAACCCAATATATGGTCTCAGAATGGCAAACAAATGGGGCCCAGTTGTACTTAATGTGCCAGTTAGACATGGGCAACTGGGGATAAAACCCATGTGGGCTCCCCATGTTGGTGTCATTAAGGGTCATTAATGGGAAACAACAATTGGGTTCAGACTGGGAAACAAATATGGGGGCCCATTAGGGTTAGCCACCAGGTTGGATAAGGTAAAACCTAGACAATATAACGGGCAGTTCATTTGGGCCCTACATGGTAATTAATGTGAAACCAATTTATGGTCTTAGAATGGGCAACACATATGGATCCCATTTGGGTAAACCACTGGGTTGGATATGGGCCAACCTGGAGAAAACCCAACGGGCAATCCATATGGGTCCTACATGGGTAATTAATGTGAAACCAATATATGGTCTCAGAATGGGCAACAACAAATGGGGCCCAGTTGTACTTAATGTTTGGGTTAGGTATGGGCAAAACTGGGATAAACCCATGCGGGCTCCCCATGTTGGTGTCATGTGGGTCATTAATGGGAAATCAACAATTGGGTTCAGACTGGGAACGCCACATGGGGCCCATTAGGGTTAGCCATTTGGGTTGATATGGGTAAACCTGGACAATATCACGGGCAGTTCGCTTGGGCCCCTACATGGGTAATTAATGTGAAACCAATATGGGCTTAGAATGGGCAACACATATGGAGCCCATTAGGTTAGCCAGGGTTGATATGGCAAAACCTGACAAACCCACGGGCAATAAATATGGGTCCTAGATGGGTAATTCATGTGAACCCAATATATGGTCTCAGAAATGGGCAACACCAATGGGGCCCAGTTGTATTTAATGTTTGGTTAGGGACATGGGGAAACCTGGATAAATCCCTGTGGGCTTCCCAATGCCGGTGCTGTGTGGGTTATTAATGGGGAAATCAACAATTGCCTTGGCTGGGCAACACATATGGGGCCCATTAGGTTAGCCACTGGTTGATATGGGCAAACCTGGACAAACCCACGGGGCCAAATATGGGTCCTAGATGGGTAATTCATGTGAACCTAAATATATGGTTTCAGAATGGGCAACACAAATGGGGCCCAGTTGTATTTAATGTTTGCTAGACATGGGCAAACTGGGATAAACCCATGTGGGCCCCTATGTTGGTGTCATGTGGGTCCTTAATGGGAAATCAACAATTGGGTTCAGTCTGGGAAACACATATGGGGGCCCATTAGGTTAGCCACTCAGGTTGATATGGGCAAACCTGGACAAACCCACGGGCAATAAATATGGGTCCTAGATGGGTAATTCATGTGAACCCAATATATGGTCTCAGAATGGGCAACACCAATGGGGCCCAGTTTATTTAATGTTTGGTTAGACATGGGGAAACCTGATAAACCCCTTGTGGGCTTCCCACGCCGGTGCTGTGTGGGTTATTAATGGGAAATCAACAATTGCCTTCAGGCTGGGCAACACATATGGGGCCCATTAGGGTTAGCCACGGGTTGATATGGGCAAATCTGGACAAAACCCACGTGGGCAAAAAATATGGGTCCTAGATGGGTAATTCATGTGAACCTAATATATGGTCTCAGAATGGGCAACACAAATGAGGCCCAGTTGTATTTAATGTTTGGGTTAGACATGGGCAAACTGGGATAAACCCATGTGGGTCCCTATGTTGGTGTCATGTGGTCCCACGGGGAAATCAACAATTGGTTCAGACTGGGAAACACATATGGGGCCCATTAGGGTTAGCCACTGGTTGGATATTGGCAAACCTGGACAATATCACATGGGAAGTTCATTTGGGCCCTACATGGGTAAATAATGTGAAACCAATATATGGGCTTAGAAAATGGGAAACACATATGGAGCCCAGTCGTATTTGTTGTTTGGGTTAGACATGGCAAACCTGGACAAACCCAATGCGGGCCAAATATGGGTCCTAGATGGGGAAATTCATGTGAACTCAATATATGGTCTCAGAATGAGCAACACAAATGGGGCCCAGTTGTATTTAATGCTTCCTATACATGGCAAACCTGGATAAACCCTTTGTGGGTTTCCAACGTCGGT
>NW_025962330.1:5000-6885 GCF_017589495.1 Alosa alosa
ATAGATATAGATGAATGAATGAATGAATGGAGTAGATAGATACTTTATTGATCCCCAGGGGAAATTCAAGAGTGTAGTGTGTGTATGTAGTGTAGTGTGTATGTGTGTGTAGTGTAGTGTGTATGTGTGTGTGTAGTGTAGTGTGTATGTGTGTAGTGTAGTGTGTACTGTAGGTGTATGTGTGTGTGTAGTGTAGTGTGTATGTAGTGTGTGTGTGTGTGTGTAGTGTAGTGTGTATGTGTGTGTAGTGTGTATGTGTGTAGAGTAGTGTGTATGTGTGTATGTAGTGTAGTGTGTAGTGTGTATGTGTGTGTAGTGTGTATGTGTGTAGAGTAGTGTGTATGTGTGTGTAGTGTAGTGTGTATGTGTAGTGTAGTGTGTTTGTGTAGTGTGTATGTGTAGTGTAGTGTGTATGTGTGTGTAGTGTAGTGTGTGTGTGTATGTGTGTGTAGTGTAGTGTGTATTTGTGTGTGTGTGTGTGTAGTGTGTATGTGTGTGTGTGTGTAGTGTAGTGTGGTGTGTATGTGTGTAGTGTAGCGTGTATGTGTGTGTGTAGTGTGTGTGTGTAGTGTAATGTAGTGTGTGTGTGTAGTGTAATGTAGTGTGTGTGTGTAGTGTAGTGTAGTGTAGTGTAGTGTGTATATGTGTGTGTATGTGTGTGTGTGTATAGTGTAGTGTGTATGTGTGTGTAGTGTAGTGTAGTGTGTATATGTGTGTGTATGTGTGTGTGTGAAGTGTAGTGTAGTGTAGTGTAGTGTGTATGTGTGTGTAGTGTAGTGTAGTGTGTATATGTGTGTATGTGTGTGTGTGTGTGTGTGAGTGTAGTGTAGTGTAGTGTAGTGTGTGTAGTGTGAGTGTAGTGTAGTGTGTATGTGTGTGTAGTGTAGTGTGTATGTGTGTGTAGTGTGTAGGTGTATGTGTGTGTGTGTATGTGTAGTAGATAGATAGATAGATAGATAGATAGATAGATAGATAGATACTTTATTGATCCCCAGGGGAAATTCAAGAGTGTAGTGTGTGTATGTAGTGTAGTGTGTATGTGTGTGTAGTGTAGTGTGTATGTGTGTGTGTAGTGTAGTGTATGTGTGTAGTGTAGTGTGTATATGTGTGTGTGTGTAGTGTAGTGTGTATGTGTAGTGTAGTGTGTGTGTGTGTAGTGTAGTGTGTGTATGTGTGTGTAGTGTGTATGTGTGTAGAGTAGTGTGTATGTGTGTATGTAGTGTAGTGTGTAGTGTGTATGTGTGTGTAGGTGTGTATGTGTGTAGAGTAGTGTGTATATTGTGTGCTTAGTGTAGTGTGTATGTGTAGTGCTTGTTATGTTTGTATGAGTGTGTATGTGCTTAGTGTAGTGTGTATGTGTAGTGTAGTGTGTGTGTGTGTGTATGTGTGTGTAGTGTAGTGTGTATTTGTGTGTGTGTGTAGTGTGTATGTGTGTGTGTGTGTGAGTGTAGTGTGGTGTGTATGTGTGTGCCGTGATGTGTGGTGTGTGTGTGTGAGTGTGTGTGAGTGTAATGGTGTGTGTGTGGTGGTGTAGTGTAGTGTAGTGTGTATATGTGTGTGTGTGTGTAGTGTAGTGTGTATGTGTGTGTAGTGTAGTGTAGTGTGTATATGTGTGTGTATGTGTGTGTGTGAAGTGTAGTGTAGTGTAGTGTAGTGTGTATGTGTGAGTGTAGTGTAGTGTGTATATGTGTGTGTATGTGTGTGTGTGTGTGTAGTGTAGTGTGAGTGTGAGTGGTGGAGTGTGTGTATGTGTGTAGTGTAGTGTAGTGTGGTGTGTATGTGTGTGTGTGTGTGTGTGTAGTGTAGTGTAGTGTAGTGTGTATGTGTATGTGTGTGTAGTGTAGTGTAGTGTAGTGTGTATGTGTGTGTGTAGTGTAGTGTAGTG
>NW_025962331.1:0-6741 GCF_017589495.1 Alosa alosa
CGACTCCCTGACTACTCTTCGATCCCGTAACTCCTGACCAGCCTTCTGCCTTGCTACTACTAATTTGGATCTCCCTTGAACTGTACTTCTGTTTTGTTTCATCCGCCTGCTATGTCTGTGTTCCCCCCCAGGACTTCCGACCACCCACCACCGTCGCCATAGGACGACATCACTGCTATTTGGGGCAATACACAGACCCAGCGCATTGGACGGAATCCCGTTATTCCCAGTAACCCTGGAGCCTTCACTCCACTCCCTACTTCCCTTTTCCCTTAAGTTTAATAAACTTTCTGGTGTGACGCAATTGTGGTCCTCTGGTTGTCTGTCTGAACCGTGACAAATTTCACTCTTTCTCTCTGCCTCTCCCATCGTTATTCTGCCGGGGCCCCATTGGATGGCTTGGGAGACTCGGGTCCCCATGGTCGCTGTGTGGTTTTGGCATTGGTTGGGTCCTGTGGGTTATCTATTGGCCCTGGGCCCCGTGTGCACCCTCCTCATACGCCATGCACACGCCTTGTCCTGGAAGCACACAGCACGCTTTTACTCTCTTTAATCAGCACTACATGTTAGGTGACATACATAAAACAAAAACTACAAAACAGGCTAGGGTAAGAGTGGAGTGCAGGTAGATGCCTCATCAGGTGTCTATCTGCATGCCTCACTTATTTTAATGCACACATTGTTGAGGCATACATCTTACACAGGGTAGTGGTGTGCATGGGGAAATCCTGACAGATATTCACCATGCATGCCCACTTCTTTTTAATGCTACACTTAGATAGACCCCTCAACCTAGCCATTCACATACTGTACATATTTAGGTCAAGAGTGGCGCGGTTGGGTGAAGGTCTGGGGGCGAGGTGTGGTTGGTCGTGGTAGTGGGGATGTGTGCATATGCTGGGGCCTGAGGCGATGGGTGGCACGCAGGTCCTCCCTCTGTCAGCTCGCCGCAGTATAACTGCAGGGGCTGGGTGGAACTGTGGCCATTAATGGGTGCCCAGGTTGGCAATCAGTCAGGCAATCAACCAGGCAATCAGTTATTCCTATTATTATACTTATCATTAATAGAATAATTATAAACCTCTCCTCTGAAACCCTCCCTCTCTCCCTCTCTATGTTCCAGCTTCTCTCCTCCTGGCCCAACAGCAAACCAGCCTTATACATATACACACACACACACACACACACACACACATACATCCTCACATACTCCACTACCCCTCACCCCCATCCCCACCCCATCCCAACACCACCTCATTCACACTCTTAGAGCTACCATCCGCATCCCCCATCCCCCTTCTTTTCATTCCGGTCATCAATTTCATCCCTGATAATCATATCTGTAATCATCCTGGGACGAAATCATCCTTAGCCTTTCTGTTATTAATGTTATGTTGTGTTATGTTTGTGGAAGCCAAGTCAATGTGATGTCTTGTTAAGTTACAGTATGTGTTTATGTAATGTACGCCTGTTTGTCGTATGTAGCATTCATGTGCATGTCGTAGTGTTGCATTTTCTGTAATGTCAATGATGTTTGCAAATAAAAAAAAAAAAAAAAAAAAACACCTAATTTTTTGCTTTTTAATTTTTAACTAGGGTGGCTTATACATGAAATGAGTGGTTATGGAATGGGTTGACATGGCCCCTTGAGATCAACATACAAAAAAATGGTCCTCCTAAACCCCACGGTTTTCGAGATATTCACAGAAAACTGTGTCTGCCCTACCTCCTTTCGAGGTCCAGTCCAGCCGGGGGCTACAGATCAAAACAAAAACGATGGTTCCATGCTATCCATGTGGGGTTACATGCCCACCAAGTTTCGTCATTCCGGAATCATTGACGGAAATTTGGGCATGCGAAAAAGAAAAAAAAAAAAAAAAAAAAAAAACTTCTGATTAAACCTATATGACCGCCGCCGGGCGCCGGGCGTCATAATAACAACTAGTTAGCTACATAATACATATATCGGTTAAGTTTGAAAAGGGTAAAAACGGTAAAAAGATGAGACTACCTTAGACTGACTGGCCCGATATAGCAGCTAGCTTGCAGTGTCGCTCAACGTCCGTTAAAACAGTTCTATTCATTGCGTACTTACCATTCTCAGCTCGCCCTGGCCCGAGACATCAGGGATAGGAATTCCGTCCAGGTTCCTGCCCTGTAACTCAAAAATGTAGGCTACCTGTACGCATGGCTTACGAACTCGTAAGCGATCCGGGTGTAACTAAAACTTGTGGAAAGCCACGCGAAAGATGCACGGATCTGAAACTGTAACGCGAAAGATGCACGGAACTAAAACTGTAACGCGAAAGCGAAACAATGTAAATGTTGCTATAACCAGCGCGTCCCTTTCCCCCTGACAACAACGTTTGAATTTGGCTGTCACTGCCACTGTCTCTTGAACGCAACGAGAAAGCCTAACTTTAGGCTGAGGATAATGCAATTGTTCTCAAGTTGACAAACACAATGAACATTTGGGACGCGAAAACAGTAAAAATAACCATAAGCACGCCACGCAAGAAATGACAATCAATGGCAGGCTGGTTGTTCACTTAAATCAGCGTTAGGTGTGGTCTGAAGCAGTCGTATTTTTTTTGAGTATTTTGATATATTTTGTAACATGACTAGAACAAGCCTGAAGAAATACATCTAATAATTTTCTAAAATGTGTAATCCAGGATTGTTTGTGAGTTCAACAGTCCCAGATCCCAGATTTTCTATTACAAGTTCTCTGAAAATGTTTGTTTAAGTAAGGCGTTATCTAATTAATTATGTAGCCAACCAATTTGCAGACAATTCAAATACAGGAATCAGATCACTGGATTAAGTCACGTTCAAAATTCTGGTTTCATATTGTTAATATATTAGAGGATAATGTATTTCACAACATAACAATATAACAAATCCTGTGGAAAATTAGTGAAAAGGTCAGGCATGTTGTGAAAAGACAATACAGTTGAAAACCAAGGATATGTACAGTGCGTCATAGGTCAGTCAAACTCCAACTACATCAGCATTGGCCCAGTGTTGGGCATAATGTTGTATAGGTCAGCCAACAATCAACCCCCTCAATGCTGGCCCAGCGTTGGGCGTACGTCATATAGGTCAACAAAAAATGGCCAACATGATCAACGTTGGCCCTACGTTGGGCATATGTTATATAGGTCAGCCAAACACAGCCAACTCCACCAATGTTGGCCCAACGTTGGGCATACGTTATATAGGTCAGCCAAACACAGCCAACTCCACCAATGTTGGCCCAACGTTGGGCATACGTTGTACAGGTCAGCAAAAAATGGCCAACTCCACCAACGTTGGCCCAACGTAGCCAACCAAACTCAACGTTGGCCCAACGTCAGAATGCTACCTGGGTATTTTAACTTTCGTATCAAGTTATGGTAGTGCAGTATAGAACGAAATGCGGTCAATGTGTATGTTTGTGCTGGATTTTACAAAGGTGAACGCGATTCAGTCAACCACAACCAAGGACCGGAACTATCAGTTTTATTTTGGATGGCTGTGAGAGATGACATAGAATCAGAACAAATAACTGCTTTAGGGGGCCTAGCTTCTTCTATCCATTGTAATGCAACAATAATAGTGGTCATTTCAGATGCAAATATGGACAGATGATTTGATGTTCTCTTTTCAATAGAGATTTTGTAATCAGTATAAGCTGCAATACTCGTTTCACCCTCTGAATCTTTAGATGCATTTGTATAGACCTGTGTTGTATTAAAATACATTATCTACTTTCTAGTTATTGCTCTACATTCTGATACACTCTTCCAGCCTCAGCTATCTTTACAGAAATTTAGTAGGATGTCCAGCCCACATTTGGAGTGTTTTCACTATCAAACGTCGAGCACATGGCGCAAAAAAAGTGTTTCTAAGTTTCTTAATCAGTCATGGGTGTGTTTGGGGCGCTCGATGGTGTTTTATGCCCCCAACGTCGTCTTCCAGGCTGCGCTGTCACCGCTGACTTAAAGGCACCTAATCCTAAACCTAACCCCAACCCTAACCTTAAAGGTGCCCTGCCACACAAAACCGTTTTTAGTTGTATTTTGACACAAAACCGTTTTTAGTTGTATTTTAACATGTTAGGTCCATATGTGTTTGTGCTATGTCATGAATGTGAAAATAAACAGCTACCTCCTCTGTCAGCTCTAGCCACTGAAAAGAAATAAGCAGAGAAATTAGGCCAATTGCAAAAGCTCTTCAGATTGACGTGGAATTGATGAGCTCATTACTATTCATGAGCTTGCCCAGTTGAGACAGTTTTAGTAGGCCTATGCAAGAATGGCTGAATGTCAAGGGACTTGTGCGCTATGCACGAATACCCTGACAGCACACATACATCTGCCCGATGTCGGTTTCAGATCAGCATGGAATCCTCCCATATAATAATAATGTTGCAGGGGTATCGGCCTGAAGTCGTTTCCATGTATGTTGGCTTTTGATCGTCCCTACTACCCAAAGCAGATCCCGCTATCTGTTTTTTTTTACCCCAGCTTCAATGTATGTTGGCTTTTGATCGTTCCTACTACCCAACGCAGATCCCGCTCTATCTGTTCTTTTTTTGCGTGCGTAGCAGGCAGCCAGGCACATCAGATCAGCCTCCTGGAGCAGCGATTTTCAGGTTGGTAAATTCACTCATGTAAATTGTCAGAAAATAGGTATTGTGTCAATTGTATGACTGTTTATATATTTGCCTGCTAGGCTAAGCCATAACTTGGTGTACATTACTTTATAAAGAGCTGTTTTGGGGTAATTACAACTTTGTAGAACTAATTCACGTTAGCTAGTTGAGCTAACACTGGAAAAATATGTTAAACCTAGCTAGCGGCTATGGCTTAAATGTTAACACTACAGCATTCATGATTACCGGTACAAGGACAGCAATATGCTTTGGTGTAAGAATAGCAAGTTTCAGTCCCAACTTTCTCTAGTCACTTCCAGAGTTCATGTTTTGGCCGGCGTTAGCGCGAGCCAAGTAACGGCATTAGCTCTGCTTGATGGAAATATCAGCTGAGGTAATTCTAATGGGTTTGAAATCTATTGCTCCGAGCTCGGTAGTGGTTCTCTGCATCAATGAAAATTCATTAACAGCAATCGGTAAGGTATACTTTAAAGATGAAAGTGTTGCGGTGAATTAATTGTTGTTTTTGTCTCTTGCAGGAGAAGAACCTGATTTTTGGGGGAACATTTTCTAACAACATTTTTTCATCATTTAGACTTTTTTAAACATTCAATAAAATTAATTGAAAATAATTCTGGCATCTTTCTTGTGTCTCTCACTAGCCTAGCAGGTTTTATTTAGCCTGGCTAGCGCCACCACTTCTCAATGAGACGTGGTCTGGGAACCAAACGTTCATTTTCTCGTATTTGAAAAAAATGCCCAGATCCGTTTATTGGGTGCCACGGATGTCTATCAAATGCGTCTGTGCATAGCTCATCATCGTCTTGCTTTCCCCCCTGTTCTGTGATTGGTTCCCTATCTCAGGCGAAAATTTGCTCCATGGTCTCCAGGCTGCCTTAGGGACCGTTCGTTATTTATAAACGGGATCACCGGAGGGATTTTGAGTGCTTCGATCAAGAGTTGCATGACCCCTGCCTGTGCTATAATTTTCAACGACCCTCCAGCAGCATTTTCCAAACTGACATGACCCTCCCCGACCAATTGTTGAGGTCTTCCGCCGACGCTCTTTACGCGCTATGAAAACACATCTACATATGCTACCGACCTACAACCAACCTCTGCTTTCTGATCTTACACATCACACTTCACCAAGATGGTGGCCATTTCAGTAGATTTACTCACTAACATTGTTGTGGAAACACAATAAGCATGGAAACTAAATGCACACTTCCTGCAACTGCATTAGCCTACTTGAAAAGTTACTCCTCTAGTAAGTATTCACATGAAATAAAACAATAAAGCATTGAGACCATTCAACAAAGCACACTGGGTAATCAACACATGAACTTGTTGCTATGGACTCCCCGTCTCTAGGCTTCCTCAGTCATTGTAAAGCTGCGTCAAGCTGAACATTATCCAAAACTCATTTTTTAGACGAAAGGCCAATTTGGGAGCTTGCTACACTCCTTCCTTCTCAAATGGCTTTAAAGGCCGTTTGCACAATTTCAGAAATAATCACAGGGACCCAAGAATAACTAACATGCCAACTTTTTTCCGGGTTTATCATTTTAACGTTCCCCGCTGTCTTGCCGTTTTAATATTTTCCGTAGAATATCCCATATTACTGTAATACTCTCATAACATTAGTCCTGCATTCTGGCCTGTCTCTGTGTTGTCCTGTTGTTACCCCTAGCCCTTACAGTGAAACAGATGTATTCAAATCATCGTTTTGCTTGCTTGAATGCGAACTCAGACTGATGTTAACCTAGGCCTATTTAAGTTAACAACGTGGTTGTCCTGAGAGCACGATTCATTAGCGCTTGCAGTGTTCGGCCGTAGGCTATGTCATTCTCTCTCCTATGTCATTCTGTCATTCTCTCTCCTATGTTGGCAGGAGAAAGAATGACAGCGATTAACAAATTGCACTTGTTGCTGGTTACCAATAAATACTATATATATTTTTTTGCAACAAAAACAGAAAGGATGGAGACAGCAAAGCTAGAGATGGGCAGGAACGAGGTCAATTGGTATAGCAGTGGTGGAATGTAACGAAGTACAAATACTTCGTTACTGTACTTAAGTAAATTTTCCACGTATTTGTACTT